>NW_028227299.1:482500-640000 GCF_978045245.1 Mus caroli
TTTTTTGTTTGTTTGTTTTAAGACTTTAGGGATTTTATGCTTTTAGGGTTTTTTTTATGATTTTAGGGTTTTGGAGTGCTTTAGGTGATTTTTAGTGTTTTAGGTTTTTTGGGGGCTTCAGGTATTTTCTTTAGGGATTTAGGTTTGTTTTTGTTTTAGGGTTTTAGAGACTTTTAGGTTTTTAAAAGGGGTTTTAGGGATTTTTGAGTTTCATAATCTTAGGGTATTTTTTTTAAGTTTTTATAGCATTTTAAAAACATTCTGATCAAAATAATCTTCAATTACAATTAAATTCCTTTTGCTTCAACTATCAGTTATCATTTTATTAATTTTCCATTCTTTTATTAGTAATTTAAAATTCAAATTGAAATTCAAGTTTTGAATAAAAGAATGTAAGAATTCAACATTGGAATGTCAGTACAATAAGTTTTCATCTTTCATTGTATACATACATATATATTCATAATATAATAATTAAACATTATAATGAGAAAATTGTTTCTTTTTTAGTATTTCAAATATATTTGGTTAAGGCAACAAAGTGAAAATTCTTGCCTCTGTGTCCTGAGTGCTTAGATTAATGTATATTTACCTCCAATTCAGGACACACTGCTTCCTTGTCCACGAACATTTAGGCAATTTTAATGTTTCCTAGATATTACTTTTCAGAATTTTTTGAAAGATTTTATTTTTATAAGTTTTGAAAATACATGTATAAGTGATATTTGATACATAATGTTTCCTATGTTTATGGTAAAAGAACTAACCCAGAATTTCCCACTTTTTATTTCATCAATCAGATCAACTATCAATGCAAAATCTAAATCTTCAAGTTTCTGAAATAAGGAAGAATGGCAAGATAGAACATACTAAGAGACATTCTACAGATTGGGTTTTATGTGGATATCCTTTATCAACTTGGATTTGAACTTTGTACAAGAAGATAGGAATGGATCATTTTGCATTCTTCTACATGCCGAAAACCAGTGGAAGCAGTACCATTTGTTGAAAATGCTGTCTTCTTGTCACTAGATGGTTTTGTATTCACTGTCACAGTTTAAGTGAGGATAGTTGTGTGGGTTCATTTCTGGGTCTTCAATTCTATCCTGTCCTGTTTGTCCATGGCTAAACATAATCAAAAATAAGAATTAAAGGTTTGCCAGTAGTGTCTTAGCACCAGGACTAGTGCCTTTGTAAGTTCTCATATATCATCTCAGATCTTCCACAGAGGCAACATTTTTTTCAAGATTCAAACAGTCTCAAAACAATTTTTCACCCTCTAATTAGTGACCCAAACACAGAAAAGCCTTTATTCATACATTTTACTCAAATCTACACAGAAACACTTCAATATCAATCACTTAAAAACAGATATAAAGTCTTTACTGTACACTCACTTGAAGCTAGGCGTAAAGGATTTCCTTTACACATCAATAAAAAAAAAGAGTAAAACTTTATAAAATTAATATTGTATCTCAACTCTGAATATTACACACACATGAGTGAATCATTGCTTTAATCATAGTGATTATATCAAAAAGGTCCAACAAGTCACCTAATAGAAGACAATCCATGATCACTAGTGTCCACAAAATATAAACAAATAAATCATTTTCTAGTTCCATATGATTAATGGTATTTTAACTTCGGTCATTGAAACTTTTAAAAGTAAAATCTTAAGAAAATACTTTAATGGTCTGTAGAGATTTCTCAGAATATAAGGGTACACATTGCCCTTCCTGGTGCTCAATGTTCAGATTCAAACATTCACATCAGGTGGCTCAGAACACCCTTCAGGGAGATCAGAAAGTTACTCATGTGCACATACCTCTACACACACACACACACACACACACACACACACACACATTTTAATAATCAAACAAAATCTTAAAAGCCCATTTATTATATATTTAAAATGTTCCCGTACAAAAGCTGATGAGCTTCTGAAGGATTGATGAGTGGACTGGTTCTGACATCACTCTATAACTAGCCAAGTATGGAAACAATGTCCCATTTACCTTCCTTTGGCTTCCAAGCAATGCCACAATGGTCTAAGGAGCTGGAATTCTGCTAGGAAAACCAAGATGAGAGAAGTAAAAACTGAAGATCTGGGCCAACTAGAGGTACATTCTTCCTCTTTGAATGTGGTTTGATTAGTTTTGACAACTGGTCTACCTTGAAACCAAGATAAAGGTGAGTCAAAAATAGGTGGGGCCACACTTATAACAAGACTGCATAGTTGTGTATATCTCTAACCATCTACTTAAATATAAACTTTTGCCTAGAAAATCAAGTTGATCACATGGTATATTTGGATATTATTGGACTATGTTCTTCCTTCCAATGTGGCTATGTTCAATAAAGTTTCCTTCTATGATTGTCCATATTACATATGCAGAGTGACCACATGTATGGCTCCAGAAGAGTAAGTGGCAATGGGTGTGGCAGAACAATAGAGTTGCAGGCTCCTCACAGACGTAAATAGTGAAACCTGAGCAAATAGGTTTCAGCCTGATGGGGGTTGGAGGTTACATAGCATGGCTTAAATAGAAGCTTGTTTGTGATATACATATACTAACCTACAAGACTGAATTGATTTAATAAAAATCTGACATAGTACCCACTTCTTATAAAATGAAAATTCCCAGATATTTATATGCAGTTGCGAAGATCATCTGTTTGCAACAAATATCTGGAGATATGCATATTCAAGAACAAACTTGAGTGACATATAAAACTGACATAGTCATATATTGCACTGAGAATGATCAAGATCACATCCAACTGATTATATATATACTCATAGAATTCAATCTACAGAGAATGCATTTTTCCTTTTCACTAACATTTAAATGGATAAAGAATGTAGCCTCATTGGATCCTGCAGTAGATTGATTTCTAGCTTTTGGAAAACACTCTACACTAAATTCTATAGTGACTGCAATAGTCATAAACCTGACAGCCATGAATACTGTACCTGTTTCTTTTCTTTTCTTTTTTTAAAGATTTATTTATTATTATATCTAAGTAGAGTGTAGCTGTCTTCAGATGCACCAGAAGAGGGCATTCGATCTCATTATGCATGGTTTTGAGCCACCATGTGGTTGCTGGGATTTGCACTCAGGACTTTCGGAAGAGCAGTTGGTGCTCTTAACCACTGAGCCATCTCTCCAGCCCCTGTACCTGTTTCTTTACATGCACATTTACATTTGTTTTAGACAAATACATTGGGGAATAAAATATGATACAGTGGATAAATCAGATAATGCTTATACTAGATTTGTAGAGAGATGAGTATATGGATGTTCTGATGGATGAAAAGAGGACATGAATTGACAGAAGGAAATATGACTATCATATAATCCTAATGGTTGATTACTAAAAAATAGAAAACCAAGTGTCCACCTCCGGAAGAAAGGCAGTGTACTAAGTGGAGAAATGGGCTTGTCACGGAATTTTTCTTATCTAAAAGGACTTCAGGGACAAAAATGGGGAAGAGACTGAGGGAAAAGAGGTCCAGTGACAGACCCAACTTGGAATCCAGGTCAAGAGGAGGCTCCAAGGCCTGACACTATTATTGATCTTATGGTCTACTTTCAGACAGAAGCCTAGCATAGCTCTTTTTTCAAGAAGTCAAATAAGCAGATGTCTGAAACAGGAACAGATCCATACACCTAACCAATGCACTGAAATCGGGGACCCATATGGCATAAATAGGGAAAGGCTGAAAGAATTTGAGCAACGACATATGAAGATCAACATTCTGAACTAACCTGGACCCTTGAGATCTCTCAGACACTGAGCCACCAAAAAGGCTGCATACACCATCTAGAATGAGCCCCCAACTCATGTAAAGCATAGGGCTGCCTGGTCTAGGCTTAGGGAGAGATGGCATTGCTAATTCTCCACAGAGTTTAGGTTCCAGGAAGTGAGCAGTTCTGGTATGGTGGGTGGAGGTTGGGAGGGATGGGAGAGTAGGTACATACTCTTTGTGTCAGGGAGATGAGGAATGGGATGAGAAAAAGTTGGTGGGTCAGACCAGGATGGGGATAAAATGTGGACTGAAAAAAAAAAGAGAAAAAAATTTTAAAATAATTAAAAGAGAAAAACATTTTTAATCTTGTTAACTGGAATGCTGCCTCTGGGTCCTTTAGTTAATTTGACTAGGGACTTACCAGAAATGCAATATATTTACGTTTGTATTTGTAAATTTATATATCATTTCTCTCTCTCTCTCTCTCTCTCTCTCTCTCTCTCTCTCTCTCTCTCTCTCTCTCTCGTTGTGTGTGTGTGTGTGAGTGTGTGTTTGTGTGTGTGTAGTTGTGTGTAATAAAACTCCAAGACCCCCTTCAAGACGAAAAAAAATAAAGGGGAAATATTTTCTAATATGAGCTCAAGAGATAACATTCTCAGAGAAAATGTTTGGCATGTTATTTCAGGGCTCTAAAGTTATCAACTACTATTTCAGGGAAATTTTAAATACATGAGGCATAATTGCGAAATCCTCTTTATATAAAATGCAGGATAGAAATCAAAACTCAAAGGAATTCAGAAGCAAAGCAACAAAAATAATAAACTTGAAAATAGGTAGAGCATTTATCTAGGTGTTTATGTCTATTCATATTCATCTTTTTAAAACTTTTTTATTAAATAATATTAATCATTTATATTCCAAATGTTACTGCAGCTCCAAGATTCCCCTTACTGTGAATTTCCCCTTCCCTTTTCCCCTTTGTTTCTGAGAGTGTGCTCCCCCATCCATCCTAACATCACTGCCTTCAACTCTGGGGGAACAAATTCTACTGATTTAAATGCATCCTCACTCATGATTACTAAAAAATAGAAAACCAAGAGTCCACCTCCGGAAGAAAGGCAGTGTACTAAGTGGAGAGATGGGCTTGTCACGGAATTTTTCTTATCTAAAAGGACTGCAGGGACAAAAATGGAGAAGAGACTGAGGGAAAAGAGGTCCAGTGACAGACCCAACTTGGAATCCAGCTCAGAGGGGGCTCCAAGGCCTGACAGTATTATTGATCTTATGGTCTACTTTCAGACAGAAGCCTAGCATAGCTCTTTTTTCAAGAAGTCTAATAAGCAGATGTCTGAAACAGGAACAGATCCATACACCTAACCAATGCACTAAAATCAGGGACCCGTATGGCATAAATAGGGAAAGGCTGAAAGAATTTGAGCAACGACATATGAAGATCAACATTCTGAACTAACCTGGACCCTTGAGATCTCTCAGACACTGAGCCACCAAAAAGGCTGCATACACCGTCTAGAATGAGCCCCCAACTCATGTAAAGCATAGCACTGCCTGGTCTAGGCTTAGGGAGAGATGGCATCGCTAACTCTCCACAGAGTTTAGGTTCCAGGAAGTGAGCAGTTCTGGTATGGTGGGTGGAGGTTGGGAGGGATGGGAGAATAGGTACATACTCTTTGTGTCAGGGAGATGAGGAATGGGATGAGAAAAAGTTGGTGGGTCAACCAGGATGGGGATAAAATGTGGACTGAAAAAAAAAGAGAAATATTTTTTAAAATAATTAAAAGAGAAAAACATTTTTAATCTTGTTAACTGGAATGCTGCCTCTGGGTCCTTTAGTTAATTTGACTAGGGACTTATCAGAAATGCAATATATTTACGTTTGTATTTGTAAATTTATATATCATTTCTCTCTCTCTCTCTCTCTCTCTCTCTCTCTCTCTCTCTCTCTCTCTCTCTCTCTCTCTCTCTCTTTGTGTGTAGGTGTGTGTAATAAAACTTCCAGACCCCCTTCAAGAGGAAAAAAAATAAAGGGGAAATATTTTCTAATATGAGCTCAAGAGATAACATTCTCAGAGAAAATGTTTGGCATGTTGTTTCAGGGCTCTAAAGTTATCAACTTCTATTTCAGGGAAATTTTAAATACAGGAGGCATAATTGAGAAATCCTCTTTATATAAAATGCAGGATAGAAATCAAAACTCAAAGGAATTCAGAAGCAAAAGCAACAAAAATAATAAACTTGAAAATAGGTAGAGCATTTATCTAGGTGTTTATGTCTATTCAAATTCAACTTTTTAAAACTTTTTTATTAAATAATATTAATCATTTATATTCCAAATGTTACTGCAGCTCCCAGATTCCCCTTCCTCTGATTTTCCCCTTCCCTTTTTCCCTTTGTTTCTGAGAGTGTGCTCCCCCATCCATCCTAACCTCACTGCCATCATCTCTGGGGGAACAAATTCTACTGATTTAAATTCATCCTCACTCATGAGGTCAGACAAGGCAGTCCTCAGCTACATATACACCATGGCTATGGACTAGGTCATATATGTGCTTTGGGTGGCTGTTTAGGCTCTGGGACCTCTGAGGGCTTCCACGTTATTGATACTGTTGTTCTTCCAATGGGGTGTCACACCCTTCAACTCCTTCAGTTTTTCTGTTAATTCTTCCATAGTTGTCTCTTACCTCAATCTAATGGTTGGCTGTAACTATCTGCATCTGTCTCAGTCAGCTGCTTGTAGGCTCTTTCAGAAGATAGCAATGAAAGGCTACTGTATGAAAGAATAACATGGCATAAGTAAGAGTGTCAGTGTTAGAACTTTCAACTGAAAATAGATCTTTTTAAATTTTTTTAATTGGGTATTTATTTCATTTACATTTCCAATGCTATCCCAAAAGTCACACAAACAGACACACACACACACACACACACACACACACACACACACACACACACACACTCCCCCACCCACCCACTCCCACTTCTTGGCCCTGGCATTCCCCTGTACTGAGGCACAATATATTCACAAACACTGGGCCTCTCTTTCTACTGATGGCCAACTAGGGGATCTTCTGATACAAATGCAGCTAGAGAAACAAGCTCCGGGGAGTTTGGGGGTGGGTGTATTTGTTAGTTCATATTGTTGTTCCACCTATAGGATTGCAGATCCCTTTGGCAACCAATTCCAAGCATTCTTGTTCTCATAAAGACTATGTTTTGACAACTTCAGTTAATCAAACAAGCATCATGGGAGCATATTTTTGAATCTTAGCAGTGTGCTTTCGAACAGGATGTCTTTCCAAATAACCCGTCAACAAATGACATTTCTATGCATATCCATGAATACTGTTTATCAAATTTATTATTTACATGTATTGCTTTTGATTTTACTTTTATAAATGATTTTTTGTATGCATATGATCATTGTGTCACAGTCAGATCACATTAGACATGGCTGGGAGCCACCATGTGTTTTTTGGGAATTGCACTCAAGACCTTTGGAAGAACAGTCACTGAGCCATCAATTCAGCCTCTCCAGTGATTTTCTCATCTTAGAGTTTAAAAAGCTTTTGGAGTGACACATTAGCCTGTTTGCTGTGGGAAGCAGTATGGCTGCAGGCCCCATGAAACCCACTTGTTTACTGCCTTGCCCGAGCTGCTCAGTGAGGCTACATGTGTGTTCTGCCTGCCAGGCTGGAATATTCCTCATGATTGGAATCTGTCAGCCTATCTGTTAATGACCTGAGCTCATGCCTGGAGCATGTGTGAATTCTGATTGGATGAGGTGGGGTGGAGCTAGAAGGAGATGAGTCAGCACAAGTAGTGAAGAGAGTAGTTTTAGCCCCTGCTGTGAGTAGAAGTAGAAGATAAGCTGTTGTAATATGAGTTGGTTTAGCCCTTGCCATGAGTAGAAGTAGAGTAAGAGAAGCTGTTGTAATAGGAGAAGTTTAGCCCTTGCCCCAAGAAGAAGCTGCTGGGGAAGAGAGCTGTAAAGTTGCTGTGTGTACCCGACTTGGTGTCCATTTTTTTCGTGTTACCACCGGCTAGAAGGACCCATAACAGTTTGCTGTATCTGTGTAATACCATATATAATTCTTACTCCATTTGCTATGCTGGAATATTTTTAATATTTACTCTATTAGTGTTTGTAACTCTCAAATATTGACATTGAATTTAACATGGTAATGCAATTTTTGCAGACACATTAAATGTCCCTAAATGGTGTTGCCATCCCAAAGTTAAATACTCTGACACAGAATTGTTCCTATCTGAAAGAACTGCAGGGACAATAAGGAAGAAAGACATGAAGAAAAGGAGGTTCAGTGACAGGACCAAAGTGGGATCCAGCTCAAGGGGATGTTCTATGGCCTTACCCTATAGCTTAGGTTATGGTGTTCTTACAAAAATGATCCTAGTATGACTGCCGACTGAAAGATCCAACAAGCAACTGAGGGAGTCAGATGCAGATATTAATATCTAAACAATTTATAGAAATTGCCAACCCTCATGGTTAAATTAGGGAAAAGATGGAAGAGGTTGAGAAGGAGTGTAACACTGTAGGAAGACCAATAGTCTCAACTCTCCTTGATCTCATAGGCACTGGGTCACCAATGGAGCAGCATACATCAGCTGATATGAGGCCCCAGTAGAGCAGAAGACTGCCAGGTCTGCACTCAGTCTGATAAGATGCACCTAAACCTCAAGATGCTGGAGGTTCCAGGAAGTGAAGTAATCCGGTTGGGTGGCCTGGAGGATTGGGCATCCTCATGGAGATGGGGCCTGGGAGGAGACATGTGGCATGTAACAGTCAAAGGGTGGGTCAGAAGGGAATAGAATCTGGATTGAAAAAAAAATGAAAAAATAATGCAAAAAAACAAACAAACAAACAAACAAACAAAAACAAAACAACAACAAAAAAAAACGAAAAGAAAGATGATCCTACAATAAGCAATTCAATGTTGAGAACTTGGGAAACAACACATTTTTTTTTTAATTTTTAATATTTTTTATTACATATTTTCCTCAATTACATTTCCAATGCTATCCCAATAGTCCCCCATAGCGCCCCCCACTTCCCTACCCACCCATTCCCATTCTTTTGGCCCTGGCATTCCCCTATATTGGGGAATATAAAGTTTGCAAGTCCAATGGGCCTCTCTTTCCAGTGATGGCCAACTAGGCCATCTTTCGATACATATGCAGCTAGAGACAAGAGCTCTGGGGAACTGGTTAGTTCATCATGTTGTTCCAACAATAGGGTTGCAGATCCCTTTAGCTCCTTGGGTTCTTTCTCTAGCTTCTCCATTGGGAGCCCTGTGATACATCCAATAGCTGACTGTGAGCATTTACTCCTGTGTTTGCTAGGCCCCTGCATAGTCTCACAAGAGACAGCTATATTTGGGTCCTTTCAGCAAAATCTTGCTAGTGTATGCAATGGTGACCGCGTTTAGAGGCTGATTATGGGATGGATTCCTGGATACGGCAGTCTGTAGATGGTCCGTCCTTTCATCACAGCTCCAAACTTTGTCTCTGTAACTCCTTCCATGGGTGTTTTGTTCCCAATTCTAAGAAGAGGCACAGTGTCCACATTTTGGTCTTCGTTCTTCTTGAGTTTCATGCGTTTAGCAAATTGTATCTTATATCTTGGGTATCCTAAGTTTTGGACTAATATCCACTTATCAGTGAATACATATTGTGTGAGTTCCTTTGTGATTGTGTTACCTCACTCAAGATGATGCCCTCCAGGTCCATCCATTTGGCTAGGAATTTCATAAATTCATTCTTTTTAATAGCTGAGTAGTACTCCATTGTGTAAATGTACCACATTTTCTGTATCCATTCCTCTGTTGAGGGGCATCGGGGTTCTTTCCAGCTTCTGGCTATTATAAATAGGGCTGCTATGAACATAGTTGAGCATGTGTCCTTCTTACCGGTTGGGATATATTCTGGATATATGCCCAGGAGAGGTATTGCTGGATCCTCCGGTAGTACTCTGTCCAATTTTCTGAGGAACCGCCAGACTGATTTCCAGAGTGGTTGTACAAGCTTGCAATCCCACCAACAATGGAGGAGTGTTCCTCTTTCTCCACATCCTCGCCAGCATCTTCTGTCACCTGAATTTTTGATCTTAGCCATTCTGACTGGTGTGAGGTGGAATCTCAGGGTTGTTTTGATTTGCATTTCCCTGATGATTAAGGATGTTGAACATTTTTTCAGGTGCTTCTCTGCCATTCGGTATTCTTTAGGTGAGAATTCTTTGTTCAGTTCTGAGCCCCATTTTTTTAATGGGGTTATTTGACTTTCTGGAGTCCACCTTCTTGAGTTCCTTATATATATTGGATATTAGTCCCTTATCTGATTTAGGATAGGTAAAGATCCTTTCCCAATCTTTTGGTGGTTTTTTTGTTATATTGATGGTGTCTTTTGCCTTGCAGAAGCTTTGCAGTTTCATGAGGTCTCACTTGTCAATTCTCGATCTTACAGCACAAGCCATTGCTGTTCTATTCAAGAATTTTCCCCCAAACAACACATTTTATTGTATAATGAACTCTATGATTTATTTTTCATTTTTGTGGGATTTGTATTTGTTTATGTGCAAAGAGAGAACATGGACAGTAAATGTATGTAGGAATGTACAACAAATCTAAGTGATAAAGAATACAATTAAAGTATATTGTAAAAAAAAACCAGAAAAAATAATCAATCTAAATTTTTAAAGAAAATACTTTACTGAACAGAAATAAGAACTTTTTACAGAGTCTAGAAATTTTCAGGATCTTATGAATGTTGAATTTTCTCCTATCTGTGTCTTTTTTATAAGTACAGATTGATATTTATCTTGCCACATTTCCTGGTGAGTGACCTAGAGAAACTCGATTGTAGTATTTGGCCTGCTATCCAGTATGTGATTGATATAGGATTTTACTTGGCAGTCCAAACACTGCCAGGGCCCATCTTTATCTATTAAAATTGTGCACAAATTGTGAACTGTAAAAAGGAACTAACAAACCGTGTGAATTTTGATAGAAATATTTGAATTAATAATTTTCTTCACATTCCAGTACATTCAGTTTAACTCTTGAAGTACATGGTAATAATTGATGTTTGTTATTTTACTCACAGTAGAGAAAGGTTTTTTTTTTTACAATATTTTTGAGACAATCATAGTTAAGGACATCTCTTATATGTAAAAAAAAAAATGTCATTTGTGAATCTTATGTATATTAAGTCACTATGGATAGACTCCTACTGTTTTGCTCTTTATGATGTCAAATTTATCTCAGTAAGTAAAGGAAGGTTTCCTTACTAAGTTTGACCTTTTCCATATGTTCAAGAAAAACCTTCCTTCACCCACTTCGGACATTCTAATTGTTAGCCTATGAGACTCTCATACAATGTTTTTAAAATATCTTCCAAAATTCATACATGGCAAACACCAATATTCAAAATCTCATCTTGTGTTAATATGCTAAATAACTCTATGCTGGATCAGGGTTTTCTCTTTTTCATTGTTAATATGTGTGTAACTGCCAATATAAGCTTTTTGATGAAAAGATATTTAAAAACATTTAAGTTTATGCAGATGTAACAATGATTCTTGGGAATTGTGTAAAAAAACATAATTAGAGAGAGGTAAAGAAAAAAATTGCTAGCTTATTTTCATTTTTAAAATTAGAATTAGATATTTTTCCCCCACAGGGAAAGGTATTATGATAGCTTCCCCTATTATATCTTTTATACTTCCTATATAATCCTCAATATTTTATCACATTAAAAGACAAATACATAAAAATTTAATGTCCAATGACTTTAACAAAAATAAACAACCAAATGAGAGTAGAGCATAATAAACAGACAAATAAAAGGAGATGGGAACACACAAGAGAATTAAAGAGACATGGAACTCATATAAAAATAAAATCAAAATGTAAAGCTCTAATATACAAAAAACATGTTTGGTTAAAAACAAAAACAAAACATTAACATAAAATTTGAATCCAAGACAAATAGAAAAAAAAAAAAAGCTCCACAAGATTCTCTGCGGTAGATAATCAACAAAAAATATGAACTTCATTGCACTTTTCATCTGTCCTATTGACTTGTTATATTAAATTAAATATGGATTCTTCTTAACTAGGACATTATACTTTGGTATTGAGATCAAGCTTACTATTAGAAGTGATTTCCTTTATTGGAAATGTGTGTGTGTGTGTGTGTGTGTGTGTGTGTGTGTGTGTGTGTGTGTGTGTCTGTGTGTGTGTGTGTGTGTGTCTGTGTGTGTGTGTGTGTGTGTGTGTGTGTATTGGATTTTTGAGACAGGGTTTCTCTGTATAGCCCTGGATGGCCTAGAACTCATTTTGTAGACTGAGACACCCTTACTGAATAAAAATAAATTATGGACATATAGCAGTTCAATCCCTTACACAACACCTAAAATATAGGTTGATTTACAGAGCTATCCTGGAAAACATCTCACGGATTTTAACCTCTCATGTAAACAATGACAAAAAAACCAGATCATTCTAATCTCCTTGGTAATAAAACAAGGCTACAGCATATACCTAACAAGAATTAAAAAACATGTGCAAGTTGGTTACAAATCAATTCTATTGTTTTTAAAATTACTAGATGAAAGTATCTATATTTCATTTTATAATTCCAAAATTATGAAATAAAATAGAATTCCAAAAGCCTTTGAGATAACAATTTATCATATCCCATGACTCTCATTACCCATGTAAAAATGTCAACACATCTGAAACACTTGCAAGTTTTAAAATTCTTTACACTCAATATGTTTGTTACCTTTAAAGACTGGCACAGAAATAATTAACATGATACAGTTTTTGAAGCTATGGGCATGATCTTTTAAGGATAACAAAATAACCCACCCCAAGCTTAACCAAAATTAGTAGTTCAGCAGATAGTAGAAGTTTGTGTTTCATGGACTACATGATTTACTTTTCTTTCTTTCTTTCCTTCCTTTTTTTTTTTTTTCAGTTTTATGGTTTATGTTTTTGTGTTTTACCCTAAGAGAGATAATGAAGAAAAAAATGTGTGTTGGTAACAGAGGAGAACATGAACATATTTGGTAGAAGATGAATATTACATTAAAATATACTGTTTGAAAATTAGGAATACTAAACAATTTAAAGTTTATATGTAAATTACAGAACAGATTTTTCAAAAAAAATTTTGGCTGATTTGAGAAATTTTCAGGAGAGTTAACCATTAAATATGTCTTCTTTCTATTTTTTAATTTTATGTACAGATTGATAATTATCTTGAATTTTTCCTATTGTGTGACTTACAGAAACTGGTTTGTAGACTTTGGCATTCCCACCTATATCATGACTGAATTGGTATTTTACTTGCCGGTCCAAAAACGAAAAAAAAAAAAGAAAGAAAAAGAAAAAAAAAAAGCTACTGAGCTCTAAGGGTCTCTCTTTCCTTCTTAATATTGTGAAGACTGCAAAAAAGGCAAAATAAGCCAGGTGAGTCTTAGTGTCACTTTTGAATTAACATTTTTCTTCCCTGACTTGAAAGCACAGTTTAACAATTTCAATGCATGGTATTAACTGATTTTTTTTTCTTTTGCAGTACTGTGAAATTTACATCCTAATTTATCTGAGTTCACATTAGGTATAAGACTCTCTGATAATTATGAATGTGGGTCTGTTTTTCATTCCTATGGTTAGGTCATGAGTCTTAACTGTTAATGGACAGACTCAGATTGTTTTTTACCTGAGACTGCAAAATTTATCCTACTGAGTCAATGAAGGTACATGTACAAAATTTTTGCTTTTCTAAATGTTCAGGAAAGACCTGCCTCCTGCCCCTGGCCATATTCTATTAACCTATGACACTCTATTACAATAATTTAAAAAGTCTTTCTTAATTCATATGTGTTAAAGGACAAATATTCAGTTATACAATGTATTCAAATTCTCTCCAGGTTTTGAGACGCTACCTACTCTATGATGTATCAGGGTATGCCTTTCTTCATTGCATTCAGTGTTTTCACCCCTAGCATAATCTTCTGAGAATTTTCTTTTCTACTTTCTTTCCCACTTTTATTATCCCCCAAAGCAGAAATAATATGGATGACACCATGCCAACAACATTGTTTCATTCTGCCCATATAACTGTGTGTTCTTCCTGGCTTGCAGAATTACTCATGGTGCTCTTTGCTCGCAATAATATTTAACACATTGTCAGGAAGTACTGCTTTTACATACTTCATATCCTATGTTTTAACACTAAAACCTAAATGCTGCACAATTATGTCATTCATTGATAAATTCTTTTCATTCCAGGATTTGAATAAGTGTTCTTTCTAAGCTACTTTTTCAATTAAAATATCCACAACATGCAAAATATGACATGACTTTCATCTCAGTATTGAAATACTATGTATTTATCTTCTATTGGTTTTAACATGGATTGGTCTCATTAGAAATCTTGTAACTTGTATAAATGTCTTCAATTTTAATTAAAATTTGTGGCCAAGAAATTTAATATGAGTATATCTCAAAGAACTTAAATTCACCATTTCAGTTAATAAAGTATGAATATTAAGATTTTTGGTGATGTCATGCAAAGTCAACACAGGAAGGATTATAAGTTACCATAATTCATTTACTACCTTATTTTCCTAATTAGATATTTCAAACGTTAAGATTGCTAAATATGTTTTTATACATCTTAGAGTACATGTACTCAAAGAAATGTGGTGCATGATTGAAATTGTTAATCTTTTTGATAAGTAAATAGATATTAACAACAATTGAGTTCAGGCACACATGAAAATGAGCCTTGGGCATGTCATAGGAAAACAGGTTTTTAAAGTGAGGTAAAGAAATCTTTCTAGCTTTTATTTAAATTTTAAAATTAGAATTTGACTTTTTTCCATATGTACTATTATTTTTTTTTTTTGAGATAGAGTTTTTCTGAATATCCCTGGCTATCTTGGAACTCTCTCTGTAGACCAGGCTGGCCTTGAGCTAAGACATTTGCCTGCCTCTGCCTCCCAATTGCTGGGATTAAAGGCATGTGCCACCAAGCATGTCTCATCCTTTATACTTCCCATCTCAGGCCCAAATATTTTCTCTTATTAAAACAAAAATTAATATTTAAAATATAATATAAAATGACATAAACAAAAATAAAAAAAAAAGCAGAATAGAACAAAGAAAAGGAACAAGCAGAATCTGATGAAAATATACATGAGAAACACACAGACTCAGAACTCATCCTACAAAAAGATTAAAATACAGAAATGTAATCCACAAAAATACCTCTTTGGTAGAAACCAAAACCAGTAATTTGGAGCAAGGAGCAAAACACCCAGAGCAGTAGATAGCCATCACAAACCGTGAACTCAGTAGCGTTTTTCATCTCTCATATTGAGTTGATATATTAAACCATATATAGACTCTCCTTTACCACTAATTTGTACATAAAAATTTGATACTGAGGCATAACTTCTACTCAGAAGTTATTTTCTTCATTGGAAAGAAATTAGAATATGACATACTTCCTAAATGTCCATATCAGTATCTAATGAACACATAACAATTCAGTGCTTGACTCAACCCTGAAAATGTAGGTTGATTTGCACACTGTTCATGTGAAACATTTCATATAGATTTTGTGGTCTCATGTAAACGGTGTGAAAAAAGCATATTGTTCTAATTTACTTGGTAAACAATAGAAGATTACACATATACCAAAGAAGGAATTTTTTTGTTGTTGTTTAAAGAAAAATAAGTTCCAGTTGATTGTATATACAATCACTCAGTTTAAGAACTTACTGTTTTAAAATATCCATATTGAGTTTCATAATTTTATAATTTCAAAATCATTTGAAAGACCATTTATCCTGTGCCTTGACACTTTGTACACCCATACTCCAAAACCTACCATATCTGGAATACAAACATAATTAAAAATAACTTACACTCTCTGTCTTTTTTAACCTCAAAGACTGATATAGGAATGAACCTCATGATACAATTGAAGCTATTGGCATGATCTCTTAAGGATAACACATTCATGAATCCCAAGCAATACCATAAGATGCAGTAAATGGGATACATAAAAGTTTGTGTTTAATGTACTCCAAGATTAACTTTTCATTTCTTTTCAGTTTTTGGTTTTGTGTTTTTGTTGTTGTGTGGGGAGACAGAGAGAGAGAGAGAGAGAGAGAGAGAGAGAGAGAGAGAGAGAGAGAGAGAGAGAGAGAGAGAAGATAACAGCAATTATATGTAGGGAAGTAAGTAAAATTTTGCCATATTTGCTAGAGAATAAAAAAATTAAAGTTCATTTTTTAAAAATCAAAATAGATAATTTGAAATTTAAAATATAATTTATGAAGAAAGTTTTATAAATCATTTTTCCAGAATTGAAAGGATTTGGGATCCTTTAAGAACAGAATTTATCTACCTTTTCTGTATTTATTTTAATTACATATTTGTATTTGTTTTGCCATATTCCCTTGAATATGATCTAGAAAAACTGTTTTGGAGAATTTGGCCTTTTCTCCTAAGCTGTTAGTGTTTCCATATTTTACTTGACATTGAAATCACGAAGACTTCACATTTCTTCTAAAAATAGTAAGCCTTTTGTGAACCGAAAAAAAGGAAGTAATAAACTCCAATTAAAATATAATCAAAATACAGAACCATAATATACAAAAACCTGTTTGGGAAAAACAAAGAAGAGTAACATGAAATTAAAAACAAACAAACAAATGAACTAAAGAAAAAAAAAATGGTTCCCTACTACATTCTAAGCTTGAGATGGCTAACAAAATTGATCTCAATGGCATTTTGCATCATTTTTATTCACTTGATATATTAAATTGAATATAGACTTTTCTTCACAACTAATTTATATATTACATCGTTGAATATCATAACCAACTAGGTTCAACTAATATTGTAAAGTCATTTTCTATATTGGAATGAAATTGGATGCAGACTCACTTATTGAATGCACATAACTGTAACAAACACATCGAATTTGAAGCACATACATAACAGCGATAATATTGGTTCATTAATAAATCACTTCTGGATCTGTACCCACTAGCTGAGGCTGTTCCACAGCCTGCTGAGCATGGTTCCCACCAGGAGGGACCTCTTCTTCCAGGAGTGTTTTTGCTCTGGGAAAGGAGTTTAGACAGCCACTTTCTGTCCAATAACTTTGTGGAGAGGGGCTGACAAGGAGAACAAGATCAGTGGAGTAGCTGGGACAGGATTCTTCCTGTCCAAAATCTGCAACCACAGCTTGGGCTGTCCCAGAGTCCTTAGTGCACAAGTTCTGCCAGGAGAGAGCTAGTCTTCCAGGAGTGGATACAGAGGATTACACACCTACAGGAGGAACAAGCTCCAGCCAGAGACAGCAAGAACATCTAACACCAGAGATAACCAGATGGCAAAAGGCAAATGTAAGAATCTTACCAATAGAAAACAAGATTATTTGGCAACATCATAAGCCAGTTCCCTCAACACAGCAAGTCCTGGAATCCCCAACACACCAGAAAAGCAAGATGTAGAGTTAAAATCATGTGTCATGAAGCTTACAGAGGATTTTATGGAGGATATAAATCACTCCCTTAAAGAAAAACAGGGGAGCAAAGGAAACAGATAGAAGCACTTTAAAGGAGAAGCACAGAGACTTATTAAACCAGAGGAGAGGTGGCATCCAGGGAGGGCTCTAAGCACCTGAGTAGGTGAGAGAGCCATCTTATGTCCCAGGTCCAGGAGAGACAAGTCTGGGCAGGAGAGTGCACTTGCTGCAAAAGCAGAAAAGCTTCTAGAACAGAGCATCTTTTGGCCCTGAATCTTCAGCCAGGAAGCAGAACTGAGCTCCAGACATATGCACACTTTTCCCGCCAGAAGAGATGTGGTCTCCAGGGAGGGCTCACAGGCTGCAGAAGCAACATTGCTTCTGGGAAAGGGCCCCTTTCAGGCCTGCATTTTCAGCCAGGAGGTAAAGCTGAGCTCCAGATCTCCGTGCACCTTCCCTGCAAGAGTGGAGGTGGCATGCAGAGAATATTCTGAACACTTGGACTCAGGAGAGAGTTAGACTCCTAGGACTGCTGACAGAGGCTAACATAATCACAGTAGAAACAAACTCCGGCCCGAGATAGCTATAACAACTAACACCAGAGTTTACCAGATGGCAAAAGGCAAGTGTAAGAATCTTACTAAAAGAAATCAAGACCACTCACCATCATCAAAAACCAGCTCTCCCACCACAGCGAGTCCTTGATACGCCAACACACCCGAAAAACACGATTCATTTTTAAAATCATATTGCAAGATGCTGGAAGATGATTTTAAGAAGGAATTTAATAACGCACTTAAAGAAATACAGAAAAACATAGTTAAACAGGTAGAAGCCCATAAAGAGGAAACCCAAAAATCTTTTAAAGAATTACAGGAAAACTCTGCTACACAAGTAGAAGCCCTTAAAAAAGAAACACAGAAATCCTGTAAAGAATTACAGGAAGACACAACCAAACAGGTGATGGAATTGAACAAAAACATCCAAGACCTAAAAAGGAAAGTAGAAACAATAAAGAAAAGTCAAAGGGAGACAACTTCGGAGGTAGAAAACCTACAAAGGAAATTTGGAGCCATAGACATGAGAATTAGCAACAGAATATAAGAGATGGAGGAGAGAATATCAGAAGCAGAAGACTCCATAGAAATCATGGACACAACAATCAAAGAAAATGCAAAATGCAAAATGCAAAATGATCCTAACCCAAGAAATCCAGGAATTCCAGGACATAATGAGAAGACCAAAAGTACAGATACTAGGAGTAGATGAGAATGAAGAGTTTCAAATTAAAGGGCCAGCAAATATCTTCAACAAAATTATAGAAGAAAACCAACCAACCAAACAAACAAACAAAAACAGAAACAAAACAAAAACTTCTCAAACCTAAAGAAAAAGATGCCCATGATCATAAAAGAATCCTACAAAACTCTAAATAGACTGGACCAGAAAAGAATTTCCTCCCAGCACATAATAATGAGAACAACAAATCCACTAAATAAAGATAGAATATTAAAAGTATTAAGGGAAAAAGGTCAAGTGACATATAAAGGCAGACCTATTAGAATTACACCAGACTTCTCATCAGAGACTAAGAAAGCCAGAAGATCATGGCCAGATGTTATACAGACCCTAAGAGAACACAAAAGCCAGTCCAGGCTACTTTATCCAGCAAAACTCTCAATTACCATAGATTGAGAAACCCAAAGTGTTTCAAGTCAAAACCAAATTCCCACAATATCTTTCCATGAATCCAGCCCTTCAAAGGATAATAAAGGGAAAACACAACACAAGGACTGAAACTACAACTTAGAAAATGAAAGAAAGTAATGCTTCAACAAACCAAAAATATGATAGCCTAAAGAAAACAATCCCAACTATAACAACAACAACAACAACAACAACAAAATAACAGGAAGCAACAATCATTTTTCTTTAATTGGTTATAAAACAGGCCTGAAAAGGCATAAAAATATTGAAATTAGCACATGCATCCTATCAGATCACCACAGAATAAGGGTGACATTCAATAACAACATAAATAACAGAAAGCCAACTTTCACGTGGAAATCGAACAACACTCTAGCCAATCATAACTTGGTCAAGGAAGAAATAAAGAAAGAAATTAACGACATTTTAGAGTTTAATGAAAATAAAGCCACAACATACACAAACTTATCGGACACAATGAAAGCATTTCTAAGAGGAAAACTCATAGCTCTGAGTGCCTCCAAAAAGAAACTAGAGAGAGCATACACTACCAGCCTGATAGTATACCTATACACTCTAGGACAAAAGGAAGCAAATTCACCAAAGAGGAGTAGATGACAGGTAATAATCAAAAACAGGGCTGAAATCAACCAAATGGAAACAAAGAGAACTATACAAAGAATCAACCAAACCTGTTGCGGCCTGCCCGCAGTCCACAACACAAACGGTTCAACTGAGAATGGCAGTTCGAGCTGAAAAGAGAGAAATCTAGATGGGGGGGAAGAAAGAATGGGACTAAAACGAATTCATGTTCAAAGCCCGCCTTTTTAATTCCAACATTCAGTTATAAAGGAAGGGGGAGGGAACCCAATTTCCGGCCAAGTAACTCGGGATCCAGTAGCAGGACGAACACGTGTGTGCCTCCAAGCAGCTAAGCCAACAGGGTCCAGCAGTGGGCGTGGCAGCACGAATGAGCAGGAAACTCCACCCTTGAGCAAACAGGTTCAAGCAGGTGGGGGAAGGGAGACCACATCCAAGCAGGTGGGGGAAGGGAGACCACACAAACCAGTAGCTGGTTCTTTGAGAAAATAAAAAAGATAGATAAACCTTTTAACCTGACTAACTAGAGGGCACAGGGACAGTATCCCAATTTTAAAAATCAGAAATGAAACAGGAGACATAACAACAGAAGCTGAGGAAATCCAAAATATCATCACATGCCACTACAAAAGGCTATAATCAACAAAAGTAGAAAACCTGGATGAAATGGACAAATTTCTGTACAGATCCCAGGTACCAAAGTTAAATCAAGAGCATATAAATAATCTAAACACTCCCATTTTCCTTATAGAAATAGAAATAGTCATTAATCGTTTCAAAAACAAAAAAGCCCAGGACTAGATGGGTTTAGGGCAGAGTTCTATTAGACACTCAAAGAACACATAATACCAATACTCATCAAACTATTTCACTAAATAGAAACAGAAGACACTCTACCCAATAATTCTTTGAAGCCACCTTTACTCTGTCATGTAAATCACAAAATGACCCAAAAACCAAAGAGGATTTCAGACCAATTTCCCTTATGAATAACGATGCAAAAATAATGAAATTACTCCAAACCGAATCCAGGAACACATCAAAAAGGTCATCCAACATGATCAAGTAGGCTTCATCACAGGGATTCAGGGATGGTTCAACTTATGGAAATCCATCAATGCAATACACTATATGATCAAACTTAAAGACAAACCTAATGATCATCTCATTAGATGCTGAGAAAGCATTTGACAAAATCCAACACCCCTTTATGATAAAATTCTTGTAAATACCAGGAATTCAAGGCCCATATCTAAACATAGTAAAAGCAATATACAGCAAAACAGGTGCTAACATCAAACTAAATGGAGAGAAATTTGAAGCAATCCCACTAATATCAGGGAATAGACAAGGCTGTCCACTCTCTCCCTACCTATTCAATATGGTACTTGTAGTCCTATCCAGAGCAACTAGACAACAAGAGGAGATCAAAGGGATACAAATTGGAAAGGAAGAATTTAAACTATTACCATTTGCAGATGTTATAATAGTATACTTAATTAACCCTAAAAATTCCACTAGAGAACTCCTAAACCTGATAAACAACTTCATCAAAATAGGGGGAAATAAAATTAACTCAACCAAATCAGTGGCTTTCCTCTACACAAAGGATAATAGGCTGAGAAAGAAATTAGGGAAACAGCTCCCTTTACAATAGTCACAAATAATAGAATATACTTTTGTGTGACTCTACTTAAGCAAGTGAAAGTTCATGATAAAATCTTAAAGTCTCTGAAAAAATAAATCAAAAAATATCTCTGAAGATGGAAGATGTCCCATGATCATGGATTGGCGGGACTAATATAGTAAAAATGACCATTTTGCTGAAAGCAATCTATAGATTCAATGCAATTCCCATAAAAAAAAAATTCCATTCAATTCTTCACAGAGTTAAAAAGGGCAATTTGCAAATTTATCTGGAATAACAAAAATCTTAGGATATTGAAAACTATTCTCTACAATAATAAACTTTGGGAAGAATCGCAATCCCTGACTCAAGCTGAACTACAGAGCAATTGTGAGAAAAACCGCATGATACTGGTACAGTGAAAGGCAGGTAGATAAATGTTATAGAATTGAAAACCCAGAAATGAACTCAAACATGTATGTTCACTGGTTCTTTGACAAAGTAGATAAATCATTCTGTGGAATAAAGGCAGCATTTTCAACAAATGGTGCTGGTTCAACTGGCAGTAAGGAAGTTGAAGAATGCAAATTCTTACCACCTGCCACAAAGTTCAAGTCCAAGTGGATCAAGGACATCCACATAAAACCAGATACAGTGAGACTTACAGAGGAGAAAGTGGGAAGAACCTGGAACATATGGGTATAGGTGGAAAATTCCTGAAATGAACAACTGGCTTGTGCTGTAACATAAACTATTGTCAAAAGGGACATCATAATATTGCAACACTTTTGTAAAAAAAAGGACAGTGTCAATAAGTAAAATAGGCAACCAACAGATTGGAAAAAATATCTTTACCAATTCTACATCCGACAGAGGGCTAATATCAAATATATACAAAGAACTGAGGAAGGTAGACTTCAAAGAACAAAATAACCCCACTAAAAAGGAGTGTAGAGCTAAACAAATAATTCTCCACAGAAGAATATCAAATGTCCAAGAAGCACCTAAAAAATGTTCAATATCCTTAGTCATCAGAGAAATGCAAATTAAAACAATTATGAGATTCTATCTCACACCACTCAGATTGGCTAAGATAAAAACTCAGGTGACAGCAGATGATGGCAAGGATGTGGAGAAAGAGGAACAGTTCTCCATTGCTGGTGGGATGGTGAGCTTGTACAACCTCTTCGGAAATCATTTTGGTGTTTCCTCAGAAAACAGGACATAGTACTACAAGAAGATACAGCAATACCACTCCTGGGCATATAACCAGAAGATGCTCCACTTTGTAATAAAGACACATGTTCCACTATGTTCATAGCAGCCTTATTTATAATATCCAGAATTTGGAAAAAAAACAAAAAAACAAAAACAAAAAACAGATGTCCCTCAGTAAAGGAATGGATACAGAAAATTTGGTCTATTTACACAATGGAGTACTAATCAACTATTAAAACAAAAATTTATGAAATTTTTAGGGAAACGATTGAAACTAGATACTATCATCCTGAGTGAGGTAAGCCAATCACAAAAGAACACACATTGTGCACACTCAGCGATAAGTGGAAATTTGCCCAGAACCTCAGAATACCCAAGATATAATTCGTAAACCACATGAAACACAAAAAGAAGGGATACCAACTTTAGGATACTTCAATTCTCTTTAGAAGGGGTAACAAAATACCAATTGAAAGAGTTACAAGGACAAAGTGTGGAGCAGAGACTGGAAGAATGAGCATCCAGAGACTGCATCACCAGAGAATCCATCCCATATAAAATCACCAAACCCACACACTTTTGTGGATGTCAATAAGAGCTTGCTGACAGGAGCCTGATATAGCTGTCCCCTGAAAGGCTCTGTCAGTGCCTGACTAAAACAGAGGTGGATCCTAAGTCCTACCATTCTACTGAGTACATGGTTCCACAATGAAGGTGCTTGACATGGGGTCTAAGGAGCTGAAGGGGTTAGTAACCCCATAGGAGGAACAATAATATGAACAAACCAGTACCCGCAGATCTCCTAGACACCAAACCACCAACTAAAGTGTACACATGGTGGAACTCAGGTCTCCAGCTACATACATATGTAGCAGAAGATGGCCTAGTCAGTCATCAATGGAAGGAAATGCTCTTGGTACTGTGAAGGCTCTATGCCTCGGTCTAAACGGAGAATGCCAAGAACAGGAAGTGTGAGTAGGTGGGTTGGTGAGCAGAGATAGTGGGGAAGCAAGGGGTGGTTTTTGAGGTGGGGGAACCAGGAAAGAGGATATCATTTGGAATTTAAATGAAGAAAATATCTAATAAAAAACAATAAAATATCAGATGGGAGAATCAGCATTCCTGACCTCAAGCTGCACTACTGCAATAGTGTTAAAATATTGCATGGTATTAGTAAAGATACAGAAACATTGATCAATGGAAAAAAATTGATGATCCATAAATAAAACCGTACATGCACACTTGATCTTTAACAAAGAATCAAAAAATATACAATGGAAAAAGGAAAGCTTCTTCCAATATGGCGCTGGTCTAACTGGCTGAGTGTATTAAAATAGACCCATATTTGTCACCTTGCACTAAGCTCAAGTCTAGTGGATCAAGAACCTCAACATAACAGAAGAAATTAATGAGAGAGAAAGTGAGAAAAAGCCTTGTCCTCATTGGCACAGAGGAAATTTCCTAAAGAAAACTCCAATGGTTCAGTAGCTAAGATCAAGAATTAAAAAAATGTTACCTCATGAAGCTGGAAAGCTTCTGCAAAGCAATGGGCATATTCAATAAGACAAATCGGCAACTTATAGATTGGTAAAACATCTTCACTAACACCACATCCAATAGAGGGCTAATATTCAAAATATATAAAGAACCCAAGAAGCAAACCACAAAATATCCAAATAGTCCAATCAAAAATGGGGAATAGTACTGAAATCAGAATTCACAACAGAGGAATCTCGAATGGCAGAGAAGCACCTAAAGAAATGTTCACATTCCCTAGTGATCAGAGAAATAAAAAACAAAAACTTCCCTAAGATTCCACCATACACCAGTCAGAATAGCTAAGATCAAACTTCAGGTGACAGCAGATGCTGGTGAGGATGTGGAGAAATAGGAACATTCCTCCACTGCTGGTGGGATTGCAAACTGGTATAAACACTCTGGAAATCAGTCTGCAGGTTCATCAGAAAATTGGAAATAGAGCTACCTGTAGACTCAGCTGTTCCACTCTTGGAAATATACCTAAAAAGATTCTCCAACATTCCATAGGGGTATGAGTGCCACTATGTTATAGTGTCCTTCTTTGTTATAGACAGAATCTGGAAACAACCTAGATGTCCAGTAACAGAAGAATGCATACAGTAAATGTGGTTCATTTACATAATGGGATACTAGTCAGCCATTAAAAATGAGGACATCCTGAGATTTGCAGGCACATGAATGGAATTAGAAAATATACTGAGTGGGGTAACTCAGACCCGAAAGGACATGCATGGTATGTACTCACATAAACGGATATTAGCCAGAAAACAAACAAACAAACAAACAAACAAACAACAACAACAAAACATTCAGAATACTGACGATACTGTCCACAGATCTGAAAAGGTCAAGAAGCTGAAGTGCCCAAGTGAGGACAACTCATTCCCACTAGGGAAAAGAAGAAAGCAATCACAAGTCGGAAGGGAGGAAGAGAGTTGCAAAGGAAAGTGGTTGGAGGGAGTTGGAGAGAAATGGAAACCTTATCTGGATTTGGATGAGGGAAAAGGATTGAAGACCTGAGAGCCAGCAGAAAGAATATGAACAGGCAACCTCAGAAAATAGGAGGTTGAGGTGACCCCACAGAATGCACCAGAGACCTGGCAGGTGAGAAACCCCCAAGACTCAAAGTAAGGGACCTTAGATGAAATGCCTGACAGCAGAAAGAGGGAACTTATAGAATCCACCTCCAGAAGGAAGACAGAACATCAAGTAAGGGATGGGGTGGCTGTCCCATTCCCACATTTGACCCATAATGGTTCCTATCTGAAAGAACTGCAGTGATGGAAATGAATAGGATCCTAAAGAAGTTCCAGCAATAGCCCCAAAGTGAGTTCCAGATCAAGGGGATGTCCAAAGGCCTGATACTATTACTGAGGCTAAGGAGCACTCACAATAAGGGACCTATTGTGACTGTCCTCCAAAAATCCTAACAAGCAGCTGGAAGAGTCACATGCAGATATTTGCACCCAATCAATGGACAGAAGCAGCTGACCCCTGTTGTTGAATTAGAGAAGGTGAAAGACGCTCAGGAGAAGGTTGATCCTGTGAGGATCAGCAGTCTTAATTAATCTGGACATCTGAGATCTCTCAGACACTGGAACACCAAATAGACAGCACATACCATCTCATATGAGTTCTCCAACACACATACTGTATAGGACTTCCAGGTCTGTATTCATTCACAGGTGGATTCATAACCTCAAGAGACTGAAGCAGTTTAGAGGACACATGTGGTTGGGGATTGGATTGTCCATGTAAATAAATATATGGCATTCTTGGATGCTGAAAAAGCCTTTGTCAAAACACAATACCCCTTCACATTAAAGACTTAAATCAGAAATTCAAGGCATATATGTAAACATAAAGAAAGCAATATAGAGTAAGCCAAGAGCCAACATAACGTTAATGGACAGAAACTTGAAACAGTCCCTCTAAAATCAGGGACAAGAAAACACTGCCCCCTCTCTCTGTCTCAATGTAAGATTGTACTAGCTGTTCTAGCTAGAGCAATTACACGATAAAAAGTGATGAAGGAGATTCAAATTGGCAAGGAAGAATTAAAGGTAACATTATTCATGAATTATATGTTAATATACATAAATGACCATCAACATTCTACCATTGCACTCGTATGGCTGGCTATTTTAGAGAAGTGACTAAACAAAAATTACCTCAAAATCAGTAGCCTTCTTTTATCAAATTGATAAATAGTCCAAAAATGAAGGTAGGAAAACAATACACTTCACAAATAGGAACAAATATTATAAAATATTTTGTAACTTTATCCAAGCTGTTAATAGGTCCATTTGACAACAACTTTGTGTCACTGAAGAAAGTAATCTTATAAGGAGCATACCAAAAGAGGAAAGGATCTCCCATGCTCATATATTGATAGGACTATCATAGTGAAAGTATCCATCTTACCAAAATCAATTTACTGATAAAATGGAATCCTCATCAAAATTTCAAGGCATTTTTTTATAGACTTTGAAAGAGAACATCACCACTTCATGTGCAACAAAAAATTCTAGTATAGTGAAAACTATTCTGAACAATAAAAGAACTAAATACTAATATTAAAATTATTTCTATAACGAAGCAATTCCTGCGTTTGTGAGATCCATCAATGAATGCTTCATGTCCTGCCATAATATTCTCCTTAGGAATTTGTTACCTTAAAAAATGGGACTGCACTCCTCGACTGCAGGTATGCACTCATCTGAACAGAGATCAGGCTTTAGGAACAATGATTATTTGAAATGCCATGACTTCAAACTGACTTTGGGCTGCTAGAAAAGTACACAACTCTCCTATAACTATCCAGCAAGATAATGTCAACATCATTTAACTTAGAGCTGACTTCCAAGAATCCATCCTTGTATTCAGAAATTAAATGTGTTAAGTCTCAAACTTAGGAGAAATGGCCTATTTGTCTATAGTAAGGATGGCACTCTGATCCTTATTTATAAAAAATAAAGTGGATGCTGGGCACTGTGGGCCTGGCTTTCAGAGATTTTCCAGCAAAGGGAAGTGAGTGTAAGCAGGGAGACAAAGTCTCTGCCACAACTTCCATGTAACTCAGTAAGTCAGAGCCTCTCTGAACTGAGTCGGATCAGACTGGGCTGAAAATCCAACAATCCAGTGAGACCTGCAGTGGGACCTCAGGTGGCTCTACAGGAGAAAAGATCTCTTTCCAAGTGTTACATACAGCTCTTGGAACAAAAGGCTCAGACGAAGGAATAGTTCTCACATCTAGTTTGATGAAGGATCTTGACAACCAGGGGAGAAAATTGACGGCATATACACTATCTGAAAAGAGCTGAAGGGGGACCTCGACTTCTTGTAGGGCTAAATAGATGATATGTATTTCTTTATATTGGGGGGAGTGACTGGGTAGCTCTTTGAATCGGAGGAGCCTCCCTCTTTCCCTATTCAGTAAATATTGACGGTGCTTCTGCTATGGGACCTTTTGATAATATTTTGGGGGTAGCCATCGCAACAGAGGGAGGGCAGAGGCCCACTTCTCGTCAGGATAATGGTTGCCAATTTGTCCTTGGAATCCTATTAAGTTGATAGCCAAGCAGGAGTGATTTTTGTTTAGCCACTGGATATCAGAGAGGGAGAAAGGATGACAAGGTCGGTTTCTATTTGTAGGGTTTGCAGGGCTCCATCCCTCTATTTTAAAATTATTCTACTGATGGCATCTACCTCGTTTAAAATTTGGGGTTTGCCATCCATCATGGTGTGGAGCATTCCAGGACCCCCTGATGTTGGTAAAGGTGCCTGAAAAGCATAGGGGAGTGTTGGGAGCCATTAACAACTATATTGTCTTGATCTCTGAATTGGGCCTACCCCGCCCCAGAGAAGAAAAGGGGATCAAAAGCAGGCCACAGATGCACAGCTCTGAGAACAACCACAGATTTTTCCAGCCCTAAGTCAGCGCCAGATGTCCTGACCACAAGATGTACCCTGATACCACCAAGTTCCTGCTTCCTGTGTAGTCCACAAAAAAAAAAAAAAAAAAAAATTCAGCTGGCCCATCCCTCCTACTGAGAAGTACCTTCTCCTTTGCTTGTGCATTTCCATTGTCCCATTCCTCCTGCTGAGAAGTAATTCCCCCTTTGCTTGTCCATTTAAGCCTTGAGCCTTGTTGAATATAGTGAGACCTTGATGCTAATCAGAGTGCTTCCCTTTGTCCTTCATAGCACTTATTTCTCATCTCTCACTCCCCCCATTTGGTTCTTAGGAGAAGGTCCCCTCGATACCCTCGAATAACTGGAAATGCTTGATGGGTCAGGGGAGGAGTTAAAGATGAGGAGTGGTATAGGTTTTGTTGGGTAATACCTAGGAAGTTCCTTATCTTTTAGGGCTGCATTGTCTGAATTTAGAACACGGACTGTCTCGGGGGACAGTATTCTCTGGGAGGACAGACTTTTTTCTCCTTTTAGGAGGTTAAACAGGGGTTGAAGGGTGCTTATAGGAAGGGGGAGCTAGGGATAAGGCCAACTGAGGTTGCCCAGAAAGAACTGGAGGGAGGCAAGAGTTAATTTTTGAGAGAAGGAAATAGTGGGTTTGAGGTGACATATTGAAGTAAGGGAAATCTCTGTTCCTAAAAATGCAATGGTTGGAATAAGTTGGGTTTTGTGAGGGGCTGTTTTGAATACTAGGGCAGATAGGGAGGTTATTAGCTGCTCCTTACGTTCAGATGGGGAGGTAGAAGAGTCTCCGCCAAACTGAAATATCATCCATGTAATGATAGATATTGAGTCCTTAGTCTAAATAGGATATTAATGCAGTGACTACAGCCTCCTGACAAATGATTGGACTATTAGCCATTCCCTGCGGGAGAGCAGACCATTAATATCATGAGGCTGGGCCAGAGTTCTTAATGGGGGTACCAAGAATGCAAAGCGTTTACACTCTCAGGGGTGGAGGGGGATGGGAAAGGCATTCTTTTATGTCTATTGCTAACAGAGGAACATTAGCAGGGATGGCTGAGATGTGGGGTAGCTTTCTTTGTCGGGAGCCCCAGACTCGCATGGATTTATATACAGTTCTGGGGGTGATTGAAGGGTTGACATCAGGCATCTCTCATTGGTTTGGACTGAGACTTTGGGGATACCTTATTTGCATGTAGGAAGGCTTGGTGCTGTTCCTACATGGCTAATAGCTAGGCCTCTCCTATGGGGACTGTGTGGGTGGTAACTTGGAAAGGAGACAGAGGTCCAGGAGACATGGTCTAATGCATGCCATCCCATGTAGGTGAATTATCACCACCGGTTCCAAGGGTTTAAGTTCTAGCCTCAACTGGAAACCAAGCTGTCTGTGTTTAGCCCATTGCCCCACAGATCACCAGTTATTCATAAACACTGTTACATTTGTTACCCTGTAACAGCTACAGAATCCTTAATCCTTAATCCTCAGCACTTTTTGTCGCACATACAACCCTAAACTGTTCTATTTCCTGAGTTTCACTTTCCTTTCTTCAGACTCTAATCTGTATATAATCCCACACATCATGTTCTTGTGGTCTCTTGGACACATGGCTTCCTGGCTTGCTCCTGGCCTCTTGGCATCTGTTTGTTTTTTCTTCCACTTTCTCCTTCCCTATATCACTGTGTTCAGTCTGTGTGGTTCCAAATGCATTTAGTTCTTTTATTTCTAATCTCTTGAATAAACCTTCACATCAACCATGCATAGGAACTACATACTTCCTCACCCACCCTTCTTTCAACATGGTTTACTTCAGATATATGCTGTGAAAAGAGAACAAAACATCAAAAGATCCATAATTGGAACAATTTTTGATAATCACAAAGCATGTCTATTTAAAAATACAAAGAGCAACTTGTTTAAAATAGCCAGGATATCTGCTATGTCCCCTCCATGGTACATCTTCTAGTTCACATCTCTACCTGCAATTCCAGCATGGCACTACAAAGCTCCTGGTCCAGAGCTTGCTTGCAGCTCTGGAAGTCTGCTGCCATCCAGGAGAGTAGGACTCATGGCCATATTGTAACATAATTTTCAATGTTCAATTACATTAGTGGAGAGGAGGTCTTTAATTGGACAGGGAAAAGGGAGGCAGAGCTAAGACTTATTTTGTTTTGGGGGGTTTTTTGTTGTTGTTTGTTTGTTTGTTTGTTTGTTTTTTGCTTTTTATCCCCAGATGTGCTAAAATGTTTTTATTTTATTTTTTATTAGATATTTTTTTATTTACATTTCAAATGCTATCACAAATGTTCCCTGTACCCTCCTCTGACCTGCTCCCCTACCCACCCACTCCCACTTCTCGGCCCTGGCCTTGCTCTGTACTGGTGCATATAAAGTTTGCAATACCAAGGGCCTATCTACCCAGTGATGGCTGACTAGGCCATCTTCTGATACACATGCAGCTAGAGACACAAGCTGTGCGGGTATTGGTTAGTTCATATTGTTGTTCCACCTATAGGGTTGCAGACCCCTTAAGCTCCTTTGGTGCTTACTCTAGCTTCTCCATTGGGGGCCCTGTGTTCCAACTTATAGATGACTATGAGCATCCACTTCTGTATTTGCCAGGCACTGGCAAAGCCTCACACGAGACAGCAATATCAGGGTCCCTTCAGCAATAATTTGCTCTCATATACAATAGTGTATGTGTTTGGTGGCTGATTATGGGATGGTTCCCCATGAGGTGTAGTCTCTGGATAGTCCATCCTTTCACCTTAGCTCCAAACTTTGTCTCTGTAACTCCTTCCATGGGTATTTTGTTCCCTATTCTAAAGAGGGTTGAAGTATCCACAAATTGGTCTTACCTCTTCTTGATTTTTTTGTGATTTTCAAATTGTATCTTGGGTATTCTAAGTTTCTGGGCTAATATCCACTTATCAGTGAGTGCATATCATGTGTGTTCTTTTGTGATTGGGTTACCTCACTAAGGATGATATCCTTAAGATACATCCATATGTCCATGAATTTCATAAATTCACTGTTTTTAATAGCTGAGTAGTACTCCATAAGTGAGTAACTGGGTAGTGATAAAAGGGAGTCACATGAGTTCAACTGCTAGAGTTAAAACAAATAGACTGCTATCAGAGCTAAGGAAACAGGCTGTGGGATTAAATTGTTAATTTAAAATTAAGATTCTTTGCTTTTAGGATAAATTTATATTCAGATTCTACCTGAATCACATAGGAAATATCACCTACATTTCAGAATTAGATAGGGAATATTAGTCACGGACTCCAGTGTAGAGAGTGCAGTGATAATCATTGCCTGCTTTGAATAGGAATTAATTATCAATGTCTGTGGCTCCAGGTACTGAGTTCAATAGACAGATATTATACAGGTATTAATACAATGTCTGTGGCTCTGGCCAAGAGCCAAATGGAAAGATGGGATAGATGTTTAAGGAGCCACAGAAAGCTCATATTCTGATAACATGGTCTCAATGGGAATCTTGAGTGTGTTTTCCTGCTTCTCAAGATAGGAAATGCCTAGTATAGGGACCTACCATATCTTATTTTACTTCATTTGTTTGGATTGTTTTGATTTTCAAACTGGGTATAATTTTGTGTTTTGTGTTTATATTATTCCTGTGAGAGAGAGGTCTAAATAAAGGATTTTCTGATTACTGGCTCAAGGATCTGCTGATTTGGGGAAAAGATTTTTTCTCTATCTATGGTCAAAGAGATTTACACTTTCCAGAGTTACATGAATAAAATATAATGAAAAGAGACTTCCAGAGGACTAGAACACGGAAAATCAAACAAAATATATGTCTTGATGATACTAAAATTTAGTTTTGTGATTTATATATTGCATAATATGCAGCTCTGGGGGATATTCTATTCAGACCTGCTTGAACTCCTGATGTCCTGGACTTCAGTCAGATCCACTCAAGACATGGAGATCAGAGAGTATCAATCCTATTTTCTCTAACATTCCCCTCCCCTTCATGATTTCTCAATGCCCATATTCAGCTTGAAGAATATATGAAGAGCCATCTAGCCAGTTCCCTGGGCTTTGGGGCTGGAGATGGTTATTAATAGGCTATCTTTCTAGGGAATATAGGAATGATCATACTGGAACAGAGTGGCATAGCTAGAATTGATTGCATTGTCAGAACCTCATTTGGTAGAAATCTCCTTGTTACTAAGCTAAAGTCATAATTTCTTTTTTTTCATTGATTTACTTAATTAGGTATTTTCTTCATTTACATTTTGAATGCTATCCTAAAAGTCCCCTAGACCCTCCCCACCACACTCCCCTACCCACACTCTCCTACTTCTTGGCCCTGACATTCCCCCGTACTGAGACATATAAAGTATGCAAGACCAAGAGTCCTCTCTTCCTAGTGATGGCTGACTAGGCCATCTTCTGATACATATGCATCTAGAGACACGAGCTCCGGGGGTACTGGTTAGTTGATATTGTTCATAACCTATAGGGTTGCAGACCCCTTAATCTCCTTGGGTATAAAGTCATAATTTATTAGATTGTACATAGTTTTTTTTAGATGCAAAATCAAGGGTTTCATTGGTATAAATTTCTTCTACTTTTACAAAATTTTATAACTACAAGGATTAGAACTATTACTTTTATAACTGTTTTTTTAATATGATCTGAAGGATTTTCCCTGTCCAATTGCTTTATTGCAGAGAAGGTCTGTGATTGGACTGGGAAAAGGGAGGCAGAGCTAGGTGTTGAAGAGACATGGATCATTTAAGGGTAGGAGGAAAAGTAAGATGGCTGTGGACATGAACCCACGTGGCATTTACCAGCCACAAGTAGCTATGATTTCACAATGTTAGAAATACTGGGGTAAAGTTTTTTTATCATTACTAATTAGCTCTGATATTATTGTATTGTCATCCTCTAAACTGTGATTTTTATTGATACATAAGTCTGATTGGTTATTTAAGCCTTAAGAGTCTTGATTTTACCGAGTTACTGTGTATTGTTATATGCAACTGCTAGGATGGTGGTTCTATTTAGTTACTGAAATGTGGGATCATAGACTACATGGAGTCATAGCTGAGGAAGTACTAGCTGCTCCCAGAACAATCGAGCCAGATCATGTGGGGACTATATGGAGAGAGTTGATGGTGGCAGGAGCACAGGAGTGTAGTCAAGCCTTTCAGAGGGATGGTGAGCTTATTTTTTAATATTTCCCAACAATACCATGTGGGTTTACTAGGCAGGCCAAAACTAGTAACTATTAAAAGGCTCAAGATCAATTCAGTGTATCAAAACAAGAACTCAGTTGTCATATAACAGCAAGCCCTGTAATTGCTAACACACATGAATAACACAAAAATTACCTTAATTATAATATTAGAATGATGATATAACCCTTAAAAAAGAAACTAATAAAACGATTAAAAAATTATGGCAAAGTACAACCAGTCATGTAGAGACCATTAACAAGGAAAAGAAATTAACAAACAAAAAGAAATACTTAAAAGTACAATCAAAGAGTTGAATAAATAATTAAAACACTCCAAGACCTAAAAATGAAAATAGAAGCAATAAAGAATACGATCTGATGCAATCCTGAAGAAGGAAAACATAGGAAAGAGAAAAGGAAATACAGAAACAAGAATACCCAACAAAATAAAAGAGATAGATGAAAGATTCACATGGATAGTATACACAGTATAAGAAAGTAACACATCTGTTAAAGAAAACGCTAAAGCCAAAAAGTCTATTACAAAATATCTAGGAAATTTGGGAGATTGTGAAAAAACTAAACTTCAGAATAATCTGAATAGATAAGAAGACTTATAAATCAGAGGACCAGAAAATATCATCAATATATTCATAGAAAAATTGTCAAAACACTAAATACACAGAACAGGGATAGAGTATTAAAAGCCACAGGAGAAAAAGACTAAATAACATATAAGTTCAGACCTATTATATTTACACAACACTTCTCAAAAGAGAGTTTTAAAATCCAGAAATGCTTGGGCCTATGTCTAATAGGCTATAAGCATTTACAAATACCACCATACACTCCTGTGCACAGCAAAATAATTAATCACCACAAAAAATGTGAAAAAATATATTATATAACAAAACCAAATTAACAATATAGTTTGACTAATGCAGACCTAGAGGGCATTCAATAAGGAAAACCCCAACACAAGTAGAGTAACTACACCCCAGAAAACACAGAACACAAGTAAAAGGTAATTCCACATCAGGAAATCCAAAAGAACACACACACACACACACACACACACACACAACCACCACCACCACCACCACCACCACCACCACCACCAACCCACCACCACCACCACAACAACAACAACAACAACATCAAAATTGCAGGAATTAAAAATCACTGGTCCTTAACAGCTCTCTACATCTTTAGTCAATATTCTCAAATGAAAAAAAAAAAAAAAAAAAAAAAAGGTTAACACAGTGGATGCATTAATAGAAACCATCCAGTTGCATACAAGAAACCCAAATCACTAACAGAGATACACATTAATTCAAAGTAAAGGCCTGGAAGAAGATTTTCCAACAAAATGCAGTCAAGAACCATGATGAAGTAGCCATTCTAATTTATTATAAAATAAACTTTCAACCAAAATTTATTAATAGAGACATGAAAAGAGATTTCATACGCTTCAAGAGAAAAATTTCCAATATGGCATCTCATTTCTGAACATCTATGCATCAAGTAAAATGTAATCACTTTCATAAACAACATATTAATAAAGATTAAAACGCACATCAAACTTCAAACAAAAGTAGTAGTAGTCTTCAGTACTCCACTATCTACAACTGACAGGTTGTTGACCCAGAAATTAAACAGAGAAACAATGAAACTGAGGTTGTGCATCAAATGGAACTAACAGATATCTAAAGAACATTTTACTCAAACACAAAATATTATACCATCTTCTCTACACTTCATGCAACATTCTGCAAAACTCTCCAAATACTAGGAAACACAATAAGCCTCAACACAATTGAAAACTGAAACAAAACACTGTATCCTATTAAACCAACATAAATTAAATCTGGACTTCAAGGACAAGAGGATCAAAACAAAGCCTACATAGTAATGGAAACTGAACAACAATCTACTCAATGCTCACTTGGTCAAGGAAGAAATAAAATCTTGCTTCCTAAAATAAATGGTTTATTTTTAGATTCTGTGGGATTTCACAACAGCCTGTTCGGAAGACCCTGGAGAACTGCTATCCATCATGTTGTTGGTTTCAGAATTTCCACAAAATGAAAAGGGGACTTTCATTATTTATTTGTAACTTAGTGAGGAAGCAAAGCCAAAAAGAAGTCCAAGGTGCATTCCACAGTGATCTGTTTATTTAGTAAACATAGAATACTACTAAATCTCTTCAAATTTTAAAAAGAAGTAAATGTAGGCCTATGATGGAAATAACATACAGACATAGCACTCAACAAGATCCCAGGTTTACATAGGATAGAGTCCAAGAATACAAGTACAGAATCATTTATTCTAGTTAAGGTATTTGTCATTTCTCCTGTGAGAGGTGAGAGAATTACAATGACTGAAAACCAGGTCAGTAGCATGTGATAAGTCATGGGATTTACATAGTCTGCTCTTGTGGGAAGTCAGATCATGTCCATTATTGTTAAGACCTTTTGTTGGCAAGAGGGGATCCCTGAATATGTGTGCTACACATTCAAAACCATAGAAAGAGTGTTATCTTTACATGGATACTAACCAAAATTTCAACAATCATAAGGTTTACTTTGTAGGTTTCTTTAGGGAAAGATATACATCCAGTTGATATATGACAGTTCTTCACAAAGCAAAAAGGTTATTTACTAAGAATCCAGAGTGATGTCCTCTGATTACCTGAGGCATGAAATCTATGTGAGCTTGAGTGTTTGTGTGCATGGCTGTCATTGTTTATATCTTGACTGTGTGTAATTCTATGTCCATGAGTAGGTTTCACTATGTTTTTCTATGTATGTACAGAAAGAACTATATAATTACCTACTCATTTTCCTTATTTGCACCCTGAAATTTTACCTCATAAAGCAGGATAAAGAATATTATATTCATTTTAATTACAAATGACTGAGTAAGGCAAAGTTCTAAAGGTGGTGTTGTATGCATCCTGGAAATATATGGAATATATCTGAGATAATCTACTCAAATGGCAGAGTGATGCCTTCACTTGGATATGTACTTTACTCTAGCTTTTATCCTAATGTTATCCCACATTCCAATTACTAAGTGGAACTACAACCCTCATTGTTGCATATCACAATACACAATAACCCGGTAAAATAAAGACTCTTAAACGTTAATTAACTAATCAGATTTATGGATTAATAAAATCACAATTTACAAAATGCCAATACAATGATATCAGAGCCAATTGATAAGAAAGCTTATCACATTTTTTTCCCAATCTTATGATAGCTACTTGTGGCTGGTAAATGCCATGCGGTTTCAAAGCCACAACTATCTTCCTTCTCCTCCTAACCTGAGACATTCACTGTCTATGCAACATTTAGCTCTGCATTCCTTTTCCAGAACCAATTCCAGAACTCTTCTATGCTAATGTAATTGGATAGGGAAAAACCTGTGACATGAAGGTATGAATAGAAATAGGAAGACAGTATTACACCAAATTTAATGTAGCTCATACAAGCAAGAAAGACAAAACTTCTAAACCTAATGAAACAATGGAATAATTCGCATCACACTTATTTAAGGTCAGAAAACAGGGGCATGTATTCCACTCTGCTGATAGCTGTCTTATTTGTGATAATCAGAATCTGGAAAAAAAAAATGTCCGACAACAGAAGAACATATACAGAAAATGTTGTTCATTTACACAATGAATACTACACAGCTATTAAGAGTGAAGATATCATGAGTTTTGCAGAAATATGGTTAGAAGTAAAAATTATCACCCTGAGTGAGGTAACTCAGATCCAAATAACATGCATGGTATGTACTCGCTAATATGTAGATATTAGCCAAAAAATTACAGAATGCCCAAGATTCAATCCACAGAACTCAAGAAATTAAAATTTGAAGGGCCCATGTGAAGATGCCTCAATCCCATTATGGAGGGAGAAGAATGCAACCTTAAGAGGGGAGGGAAGAAGGGACCTATGAGGGAACATGGACAGTGGATGCGGGGGAGAGGGGAATCAGATCTGGTATTGGGTGAGGAAAAAGGACTGTAACCCAGAGGGGCCAGCGGAAAGATTGGAAACATGCAACCTCAGAAGGTAAGAGATGGGGGACCCTCCAGAAAGGAAAAGAGACCTGGGGGGGGGGGGGTGAGAGACTGTCGGGACTCAAAGGGAGGGACCCTAGATGACATGCCCTACAGTGGGGAGAAGAAAGTTATAATATCCACTTTGAATAGAAAAGTTGAAGTGATGGAGTTGCCATCCTGAAATCAAAAGCTCAGACCCAGAATATTCCTGAATGAGAGAAATTCAGGGAGAAAAGTGGATAAGAGCCTAAGGAAAAGGAAGTCCAGTGACAGGCCCAAATATGTTCAAGCTCAGGGGGAGGCCCCAAGGCTTGACACTATTACTAACACTATGATGTGCTTACAAATAGGGACCTATCATGACTGCTCCCTGAAATGCCAAACAAGAACCTGAAAGAGTCAAATGCAGATATTTAAAATCACCCAATAAACAGAAGCTAGTGACCCCTGTGGCTGTATTAGAGAAAAGGTGGAAGTAGCCAAGGAGGAGGATGACCATATAGGAAGAGCAGCAATCTCAAGTAACCTGTACCAACCAGGCTGCATAAACCTGCTGATATGTGCCTCCCAACACATATAGAGAAGAGGACTGATGGGTCTGGACTCAGTAAGAGAAGCTGCACCTAACCCTCAAGAGATGTGATTCCCCATAAAGTGGTAACGTCTAATGGAGTGTTGGTGGGGTGTTGAATACATCCTCTTGAGGTGTGGAGTGGAAGAAGGAGGTATGAAATCAGGAGTGATCAGGAGGGCGATGAAGTCTGGACTGTAAGACAGGATTAAAGATGAAAAATAAATAAATTTAAAACAACAACAGAAAACCTCTAATATCCACCTGAGTTGGAAGTTGTCAAAATGTGACAAGAAATGGAGTACTGGAGTAATATTGTGGGACAGTTAGATTGTAGGGAAGTTTGGTCAATGGCCTACCTGCAGTTCTGGTGCCTAGTATCTTTGGGTCTATCATGGAGTCCCCGTTTAACTTAGAGTTGGGGATTTGGTGATGAGGAGTGAAGAAGGGATTGTGTGAATAATATGGTAACCACCAAGAGTGTGTAAGAGAGCAACCAGATCACCTGGAGTTCTAAAAGCCTCTGTGACCTCTGGTTTATCAGAAAGTCTCAGCCTGAATTATTGACTGTAATATTGTGACAATACATGGAGGGTTATTAGGGATAGCATCAGAATAGAGGTGTAGGACACCAGGAAGGAGCCCCCACTCAAGTCTCCTGATTCGGGGTCACCAATAGAAACATGAGAGACGTTCTTGTTGCAAAATCACAAGGCAACTTTTATGGCGGAGCACTGGGTCGATATGTATCTCATGCAGGAGACAGAGGAATGGCCCTGCGATTCAAAAACTCGGGGTTTTTATAGGGTAGCAGTTAGGAGCTAGGACGATTTGGCTCGGTTACACACGATTGGCCCATTCACACATCAGCAACATGATTATGAGTCAGCAGAGTAGTATGTGCAGGTCGGGGCATATAAAGATTCTAAAGCTTATCTAAGTCGACAATGCATCTGGTTAATGTTTAAGCTTTTAAATATGCTCTCTATAGAAAGGGGAGGGGGAGGGCGATCAGGAGGTGCCGGGCTGCCAGATGGTCAGTGAGTCAGCCAACATAGTCTGAACCAGTTCCTGCATTCCTTCCTTTATCTTCAAGACTGGGTGACATAGTTTCAAGACGGACTCGAGCATGCCTGCTCTTGTTTTCTTTGCAGTCTCAGTCCCAGGCCTTTGTAGTTTAAACATTTTATTTTAATTTCCTTTCATCCCCTCTTCTTCTCTTTATACTAATTCTAATAATAGAATTGTAGAGATTGGTGGCCCCTAACTCTTCATCTACTTGAACTATAGGTTGGTATTGTCTCTGAAGAACCATGAGTTTTACTGCATCAATTCTACTCTGGATGAAAGCCAACCCTTTATTTATTATACAAGGGTCAAAAACTAAAGCTAAACATATCATAAGGACTGGTCCAGCTACAGCAGAAATCAAAGAAGTTATCCAAGATGGTCATGACTCAAACCACGTCTCAAACCACCCCCGTTGAGCATCCCGTTCTCGTTTCCTTCACTCTAATCTTTCTCTCAGTTTCTGCATAGAATCTCTAACTATTCCTGTATGATCTACATAGAAGCAGCACTCTTCTTTAAGGGCAGCACACAGTCCTCCTTCTTTTAGGAACAACAAATCAAGACCTCTCCTGCTCTGCAAAACTACCTCAGACAGGGAGGTCAAAGATTTTTCTAAATCGCAAAGGACTTCTCTATTGCCGCTAGGTCTTCATTGATAGCATCCCTCAAAGAATTAATTCCGTCTTCATTCTATCAAAGCTGACACACCCGTCCCCACTCCTACTGCCATACCTATTCCCATGAATGCAGCCAGGGTTAAAGTAATTGTTCTTTTTTGACTGCAGGCCAGCATAGCTTTCTTCTAAACTGGATGCAGGGTGATAATATAAGTGGGGTAAAAGCTGGATCATGACACAAAAATCATGAGATGAATTAAAAACGATAGTTGATACACAGGGAGTACAAGATAGTAATTAGGTTCCATCCTGGACACGGACTGAATTTGTCCGCATAGGTGTTTGTGGGCAGAAGGTGGGGTGCCTATACAGAGACCTAGAATCCTCGCAGATACTTCAGTCACGGTCAGTTTTTGTCCTGTCCCCCAAGAACAGGAAATATGGCTGCTGGTTCTGTTGAAATCTCCATTGAAGGCAATTCCTTCATAATAAGGAGGACCTGAGGACAGGCATAGCCAGCAGTCCTCAGTAGCACTTGGATCAGTTCTATGAAGGGCATAAAAGGCTCCTCTCACTAGGTTAAACATCCTCTGTCTTGTTGAAGGGATTGTCTCAGTCCCAGGCCTTTTTAGTTTAAACCTTTTATTTTATTTAATTTCCTTTCAGAAGAACTAAGAAAGTTGAGCACTTTTATAGAAAGGCAGCCTAACTGACATTCTATCAGACCTAACCTGGATTTAGATATACAATTTCTGCTGAGATTGGAAGATGGAACACAGTAAGGAGGTGTGGGGCAACAACTGACAAATGGCTATGTTGAAGGTTAAAATCTAGTGGGGGGTTCTCCCTTCTCATAGGAGAGGGAGGGGAAATGGGAGAGGATTTGTACAGGGGATTAGGAGGAAGAGGGTCTGATATAGAAATGTGAGTGTATAAATCAATTATTTTTATTTATTTAAAAAGAAAAAATATGTGAATATATCTTAAAGTTTCATTGCACAGGTTGCAGTTAAGAAAGGGATATTTAGTTTATCTCATGCAATCTTGTCTTAAAATTTGAAATTCAAGAAGTGCAGGGCACATCATGAATAAATCTTTCTACACTTACCAAACCAGTTTAGGCAGAAACAGTGACAAATGAGAAGCTGCTTTCAGGATCTTAGCAACTCACCAAGTTGAAATGTAAAATACTATATGCTTCAGAGTCCATTCTTAATGTAATTTTGAGTAAAATATGTAGCTCTGAGCACCCATATTCACTATGGACATTAAGTCTCTACCTTTCTGAGTGAGACAAATCTAAATCATAGATGATTCTCAACACTCTGAAATAACAGGAACCATATGAATAAAAATTATCAGAGCTCAGTAAGCAAAAGTGTGCCCTTCCTGTGCTCAAAAAACCATCAGCATCTTTTCTGATGCGGTAACAAATAAATCACACAAATCGTTAGATATTTAAGTATACAGAACACTTCAAACTATGCCACACTTCTATCTCTCAAAGAAACTTATTCTGGTATTCATCTTAAGATGCTTCCCGTCTTTCACCTCAGACATTTTGCTGAGACATAGTGGGTATCTGTGTTTATAACCAGTTAATATCTATCACAAGTTACTTCTGTAATTTATTTGTATTCGCTTTGAAAGATTTTCTTTCTCTTTGATTTTCTTGTTCAATTATGAGTCACTTTTAGGAGAAGAGATTTCCTTCACATATACATATATATGACATATTTTTTAATATTTCCTCTTCTTTTTAATTAATTACACACACACACACACATATATATAATATTCTAAGTTACTCACTAATGATCTTCCATATTTTCTTCTCTAGATCTTGGAATTCAGAAAATGTTGATATTTATTTCATGGATTTCCTAGAACTAACACAGAACATGACCTAAAATGTAGTTAATCAATTTTCTTCAGTTAAAGTACATTTCATATTTGAGTTTTCCCTTGATTTGATCTATATTAAGCAGATGGATTTGGTGTGGTAACTTTGGATCAACATTCTACATCTTAATTTGTGAAGTAGGGAAACATTGTATTTTGGGTGCACCTGTAAGTGGTTACTACATTGTAAAAAAATCTATACTACATCCTTTCCTAACCAAACTGTAGGAAAATATGTTTTTTCCTAAATTCCACTGGTTGTCCATGGTTGGTCAATTTCATGTGGGTATTATTCTAAACCTACCATGGTAGTTTATTACTACTATTGATTATCCTACTTAAGCGAATCAAAGTATTGAAAAAATGTTATACTGGCTGTTATGTCAACACTTTTAATCTTGAGTAAATTTCCAAATCATTTCACAATACAACAATCATTTTTTTGTGATTGCCTTCCATCCTATTTACAGTCATGTACTGTGCTCATTAATGGGAGCCTATCAGCTGCTAATATGTGTTTTTTGGACTATGGGCAAGAAAAGTGAACAAGTTGAGTGCCACAGGTCCTCATGTCTGCTTTTTCCATAACAATGTTGAACATTTAAGTTAGCACCATAATACTTGAAAAGGTTTGAATGGGATGATTTGGAAGTGCACATCTGAAATTTATGGTCAAGATCATTTTCTAAAAATCATGGTGCATTTACACAAATTATATTTGCATTCTCCTTAGTACTTTCAAATGAACGGTTGATAAAAATAAGCTTCTTAGCTCACATTCTTTCTGTAAGGCTTATTGTTCAATCTCTCCTCCTTAAATTCTGATTTATATAATTTCTTTTTTTCTATGTATGTATGTATATATGTATGTATGTATGTATGTATTTATCTATCTATCTATCTATCGATCTATCGATCTAACTGATATGTTAGTAAAGGTAGTATTATTTTTTAATTAAGCTCTACAGTAGCAAGAATTTTAGGGATTGTAGAAATTAACATTACAAACATTCTCTTACTCAGGGAAACAGGGTTTGTAAATTGCAGTATTTTTTCTTTCATCATTTAGCACATAAATATAGAATGGTAAAAGTCTAAATATGTCCTTGAAATAAATCATTTAACTAAAAAGGTTCTTTGTCATATGTACAGTATCAAATATCCAGTTACATTGTGGTCCAATGAATATTCATTCGTGAACAGTATAATGGAAAACAGCCAAAATATGTCCACCAACTGTTTTTTAAGGTAGGAAGAAGGAAGGAATATCAGGTCACTGTTCTTATTGCCAATGAGGAATGCTTTAAATGTGTTTACATTTTACTTTTCAAGAGAAACTCGTCCCTGTATCATTACAGTCCAAGACAAGATAGTGAAGTTTTTCTGCTTGCTCTGTTACCCTTTCTGATAATTCCTGAAAAAGTACATCATGGGCATTAAAGTGTGTGTGTGTGTGTGTTTGTGTGTGTGTGTGTGTGTGTGTGTGTGTGTGTGTGTATGTGTGTGGTGATTTTCACATTGATCTGTGAATCAGTGTAATTCTACAGATATATTATTTCAGACAACTTTCCACTAAGTATGCATTTGTGACATCCCTCACAATATTATCTGTGTTAAAACATTCTTTGCATAAATGCAGTAAAAACTAATATGATTTACTTGATATTTAATAAATGGCATCGTAAGTCTGGTTTTGTCATTGAAAAGTAATACAAGTTTCTTGAATACAGAATTATCTTCCAAGAGTTCAGGTACAAAATTCACCAAGTACAACAACTAAAAGTAAGTTGATACCTCTTTTGTTTGATTGAATTTCCTTGTCATGTCACATTATATTCATTGTGAAATAAAAAATCTAAATAATTGACAATGATAGGGTCATTTCTTTGGCCATGCATGTACCAAAATTGTTTGAAATGCCCTTGTATGGGAATACATGACATATGCTTATCCCAAATTTAATATTTAATTATGATTCCCATAAAGGTATTTGTAGGTTTGGAAATTTGTTTGTTATGGACATAGGTTATAGTAAACACATAGAAGTCAGTGTGAGACATTAAGTATTGTGGCCCACATGTCGGCTTGTTATCTCATGATTCCTCTGTATATAGGCTATTTAGCCTATATTTTAATATTTGCCTCACCATTTCAAATATTTTTCACCATAGGAGGAAGGAGAGGAAAAACACAGTAATGCATTTGAATTTTACTACAGTTTTGGAGATTTGATCTCATATATATTTATTTTCTTTTATGACTTCTGTTTAACAACATAGCCATCTCTATAGGCACAATGCCACAATTTTAAGTATTTCCCTCCAATAAAAGGACACTATTAAAATATAACTCGTCAGAAAAGCTAGACATGACTTCTTGGAAAATATAAAAATACTTCCTTCAAGATATTTGGTTAATTACTCTAAACTTTTTAGGATCATTTATGTTATGTGAATTGTTTTTCCTCCTTTTCTTGTCTTTGCTGTTGTGTTGACTCTCATTTCAAGGGTAAAAGGACAATTCTCGTGTTTGTTCACAAATCATCTCCCCAGTTTGCAACTTCATTATGCATGAAAATAAGTTCTTAATTTCTGAAGAAATGTAAGCATGCAATAAAATAAAAGGTCAAAAATTAAGTCAAGACATAAAAACTGTTATTGCTTACACTGCATTTTTGACAAAAGCTAAGTACTTGAGTAGTTTGAAATATTGCACCTAATTCACTCTTCTAAGAAATGATTTATCCTATGTAGTAATAATGTTACTTACACATATATTCACCACTCAAAAGAATGCAACATGAATGTTACATGTGAGGTAACTTTTGTTTGACACAGAAGCAATGTGTGAAACAGATGAGAGAGAGAGGGGAATGCCAATGTTTAGGTCACTTGATCAATCTGGACATTGTGTTTTAGTTTTCAGGAAAATTTAACACAATCTACATGGTTTCAAATGATTTAAAGAAATTGGAGAAAATGGGAGTGTGGGTATGCTTATGCGTAATGTTACATTTTTAAGGAACTACAAGGAAATGACAATGTCTTACTACATCAAGTAAGTAAAAGTTATTTAAAGGGGAATTATAAACAGAGTCTAGAAATCTCTAGAGCCTCATTCAGTCCTACAATGGGCAGAATGTCTATCCATTCACCAAGAATCCTATAGCAAACATAATCAGATATACTGAATTCTTACATCTAAAATACTCACAGATTTTTCACTGTCATGCCTGGGAATTTTAACAAAGTAAATGTTTGTAGCAATTGCTTTTACAATCATTGTTTTTAAGCTTAAGTTTCTGTTCTTGTACAGAGAGCAGTAGAGACTAGCAAGCAGGTGTTATAGAATACTTGGGCCTGTACATATATGGATGAATTACTTATTTCTTGTTGACAATTGGATATGGTAAGAGTACCTTAATTGAAACAAAAAAAATTAAAAAGAATATACTTACATAGTAGGGAAGTCACGTTGATCATGATTGTGTTTTATAAGGCAGGGTATATCCATTGCTCTCTTAATATAATGACTGTGTTCTTTTACCCATGAGAGAAATTCAGTAGTGTTGGAGAGTAGGAGACTGAGAGACTGATCCATTATTTACAACACAAAAGGCAAAAAAACTGTGAATGTCAAATAATCAAGATTATGTTAACAAGAATTTCTGAGTAAATATTTTGAGCAAAGACCCATGTCTATCAAGCAATATTCAATATAAATTGGTATATGGAAAAGCCATTAATCCCTCTATCTATCTCTCAGTGTTCCATCTAGGTATCTCTGAGCAATGCCCATGTATACTTTGTTCTTGAATATAACCAAGTGTTTCTATACAAAACTCATTGTAAAGAAGTTTTTCTAAAACTGTGTCACCGTTGAGATTATTGTTATTAGCTGCCTCATTCAAAGTAGTCAGTCTTCAATATATATCCACACAACAAATATAAGCAGGGTAGCATATACACATATATATTTCTATATAATTATATACAATTTAATTGCATTATATAAGTTACATATTTCATCAAAAGGATAGTTATATATTCTAAGTGTTCCAGAGAGGTACATGGACAAGCCTGATGAAAAATGGAAAAATTATTCCTATAATTTTATTTAAATTGAGATTTTAATATTTTTATTTATTTATATGTAAATAAATATGCTCTGCTCAAATGTAAAAATCCACTTCATTCTTAAGAGTTTTATAAGAAAACATTCTGTTCCACACAATTGTGTACTACAATTGTCTGCTATGGTGCATCAACAAAGCAAAAAAATGTTTGTAACTCTTGTAGTGCTACAAGTACCTGTGCTTATTTACTGGGACAAAGTAGCCTGATATGGGCACAAGGAATTTATTCAGGCCCTATTCAAAAGACCACATCAAGACTGAGGGTGTGATGTTATTATTGAGAGCAATAAGAATTTTTCAAAACTCATCAGAAATAGAATATAATGGCAAATGTCTCTATTTATACTGTTATATTTGCTAGGATAGTATGACATTTGAAAGTTTCTTGGGATACTCAAAGTTAGTGTCTATGACCAAATGTCTTTTGAGTTTGGCAACATTTGCAGTCCAGAAAGTATGAATCACAGATTCAAGACTGATGAAAACCTTTCCCTAGGATGCAAGTTTGTAACATATTTCCACATTATACTGTACACAACTGATACTATTTTAAATTTTTGTCTGTGAAGCAGAATTAGGAAGAGTGAGTTAATAAATGAAGTCATATGCACTTTGTGTAACTATTCATTACTAAGAAGTGCCAAAGGCATATTATATCAGGAAAGTATGTGTTTGACATCCATAAAATCATCTTATATCATTCACTCTAAACAGTATAGCTTCCTTCCACACATACCCATAGATAATTACTCCTTAAAGAAAGAATTTTCTGTCCATGTTCCAATGTACTCATTTTGTCCTACTCTTCACACGTTAATTCATATAACAAAATTTACTCACAATAAAACCTAGAACATATTTGAAAATCTTGGAACATTCGGAGAGAAGCTCTTTAGCTTAGAATAGAAATAGTAGAATGGCAATGGTCTGGATTATTCTTATCTTATATAATTCAGTAGTAATCTAATATACTAACATAAAATTATATGTGGAATAATAACTGGTGATGAATATTATTTTTCTTTATATTTAGAAAACATGGGAAATGCCAACAGCACACATTTACTGCAGTTAGACCCAATTTTGCCAATTGCAAAAATATATTTTGTGAGTATTGAACTTTCAGGACTTCATCTTGAGACAAGTATTAGTGTGGATGCACTTCTCTACATTATTTCTGAACTGGCTAGTTTTGTGTCATCTTGACACAGCTGGACTTATCACTGAGAAAGGAGCTCCAGCTGGGGAAATGCCTCCCTGAGATACAGCTGGGGGTCATTTTCTCAATTAGTGATCAAGGGGGGAGGTCCCCCTGTGGGTGGTGGTATCTCTGGTCTGGTAGTCTTGGTACTATAAGAGATCTGCAAGCCAGGGAAAGCAAGCCAGTAAGGAACACCCCACCATGGCCTCTGCATCAGATCCTGTTTCCTGACCTGCTTGAGTTCTACTCCTGAATTCCTTGGTGATGAACAGCAGTATGGAAGTGTAAGCCGAATAAACCCTTATCTACCCACATTGCTTCTTGGTTATAATGTTTTAGCAGGAATAGCAATCCTAACTAAGACACTTTTCTTTTGAAGAAAGTAATAAAATAGATAATGTAAGCAACAATAGATTACAAGTTTCTTTTTCTCATTTTCTCAGTTTATCTCATGCACAAAGAATGTGAAGCTCATGATCCTAACGACGCTATTATTGGTTACTGGCACTTGTATAATGTAAACCATTATTTCCCAAATATCCGTACCAACAAATACAAAAATGGAGACAGGATCATGGGTAGGTATAATTTCAAAACTTGGTAGAATTTACTCATCAATAGGATCCTCAGTTCAAATCTTTTTCAAACTCCCAACATTGTGCAAAATGCAATGAAATAAGCTCTTATAGTCATGAAGTGCTTGAAGGAATAGATAACACAAGTATTTTAAACATTTGTTCTAATATTATGTAATATCTGAATCCAGAAATATTATGATACTTGATCGATCCAAAAGCTACTTTAAAAATTAAGTAAATGTTTTATACCTTTATATTAAACATATTTGGTAGTCATTTTTCTAATGGAGTGAACTAGGAAAATATTAAAATATTTAAATGGAACAAATCATGAATACTTGTGAGAGTGGGTTTTTGTGTATGAAAATGTCATTAATTTTGATTTAAGAAGCAATTTTTAGCTAGTATTAACAATTAGCCTATTTGACATTAACACATGGGTATATAAAATGAGAATTTTTCTATCTTATATTTCCATACTGAATAATATCCACATGAGATGTGTAAGTTAAAAGAAAAAACAAAGTATGAGTTTTGTTTTCTAGGGGTTCAGTGATTGCATGCCATATTGAAACCAGCTTGGGGTCTGGTCCTCCAGCTTAACAGTATATAATCACAAAAAAATCTGGAATCAGATGAATTCCTATCTATTTTTGGATAAAAAATGATATGACCATGAAGCTGACTTACTCTAATTAGTTCATTGAAATTTACACTCCTCAGAACTCAAATGTTAAAAAAAAAAAAAAAAAAAATTGGTCCAATCAATTGGAATTTCGAACACATTCAAAGATACATGCATATTGCCTATGTAGTTATCAATGAATTCCTGTTTGAATGCTATCATATTTTTTATAATATACACAAAAATTGACAACAGTATTCATAGTAGACTGAAATTGGTTGGTCTGATGCTGTTTGAATTCTAATGATAAATAGTGGTTCCTCAAGAGGTGGTTGCCCACCAAAAACAGATTCTCATGTACTCAAGTGATGCCTTGTGAATTTTCTCCCCAATTTAACTGCTCAATAAAAGGCTAAAGCCTGTTATTGGGCACTGGTGAAATGTGGGACTTGAGGATCATAGGAAGGTTGTTACAGCTAGAAATAGGAGGAGAAGAAGAGAGGAGAGGGAGAGGGAGAAGAAGGGGGGAAACAGAGAGAGAGAGGAGAGAAGGAGAGAGGGAGAGGGAGAGGGAGAGGGAGAGGGAGAGGGAGAGGGAGAGGGAGAGGGAGAGGGAGAGGGAGAGGGAGAGGGAGAGGGAGAGGGAGAGGGAGAGGGAGAGGGAGAGGGAGAGGGAGAGGGAGAGGGAGAGGGAGAGAGAGAGAGAGAGAGAGAGAGAGAGAGAGAGAGAGAGAGAGAGAGAGAGAGAGAGAGATGGGTGGATGAACATAGAGGAGGTGGCAGCGACCAAGAATCAGAAGTACATATGTAGAAAGATCATTATAGCTGTGAAGTAAATTATTAAATAGCCCTAAATCTTCACAATATATGCATATGTCTTAGACATAAAATATCTGTATTGGATATTTTTACATGGGTTTATTAGGATTCTGAATTCCAACGAGATTAAAGTTTGATGCAAATGTACATAGATGAGATTAAAATGAATTTATTGCAATACTAGTGTGTCATGAGAAAAATCACAACACTCCACTTTTCTAGATATGGGTGAAGTTTGCAAGTCTGTTTTTCATCTACAATTTACACTTTTTAAACTCAGATATAGGAAGTGCAAGATGAGTTAGACAACAATTATATTACAAATCTCTGGACCATTTTCCTAAAACAGGACATTCAGATTTATTTGTCTCTCTATGTTCCAATCAAATATGTTTGATATGATATTAATTTGAAAGTATATGTGCCTAGTGTGTATTTATTTACTAGAAATAGCAAGTGGGGATGACCATTGAGTAACTGTGTACAATAAAATAAACAGCTTTCCTAAAGTAATTGGATCACTTGGGACATTAGAACTTACATATATATACATATATACACACATATATATATATATACATATATATATATATATATGTATATATATATATATATATATAATAGTACTTCTACAAGGTAAATTTTAACATGTAATAAAAAAGGCTTTTGTTATATTTGAGCAAATGTAGATAAAATGGTATTTTATCTATTGCATTGTTGAGGATACAGTGCTTTTCTTATAATGATCCAATATTTAAAATTTAAGTGTAAAGTAATGTTACGGTTTTATATACTCTGGGATAAATATGTGTGTCAATAAAGAATGATACTTTGAGAAAAGACAACTTATATCAAAATGTTGTATCAATTAAATGACATAATGTTCTATATTCTTTTGACTGTCGCACTTATATTTGTACTTACAATTACTTATATATCAGATACAACAATGTTATTTAAATTACTGTATATTGATGTGGAATGGAGATGCATAAGAGTGACCATAGCATTGTGTAAGGACATCTGATACTGCAGGGAACAAAATTATTTTTTTCTTTATTTTTAATTAGAGTACAAAAATTTAGTTTATATGCATCTTTAAATGCAGGAATTATCTTGGTATAATTTTTGTATATTTTTAAATACAATCATGAATTCATGAAGTTGACAGGCTCTCCTTTCAATACATATGAAACTTCTCAATACATATGCAACATAGAAATGGGAATAAAACAACATCAGACACTGACAGAGCAATTTAGATAAGAACGTACCATGCCACCACATAGAGAAACTGAAAAAGGACAACACAAGACTGATTGAAAACCAAACATAATGTACCCTGTTTCTGAACAACACTAAACAGCATATGATAGGAAATCCCAAGGTTATGAAGAAATTAGAAGGGGTCCTATAGATATATTAGACATGAGCAAATTAAGAGAAATGATTATTTTGTATGACATGCATTCTTCCTGTTGCAAGCAGATACTAAATACATGGGCAAATTAAAACAGACTTATTCCCCAAGACTTGAAATATTTGACAGCAGCAGTATTGGAAGCCAGTCATCAGATACAATGACAAACAACGAGGAAAGAACAAGCTATGACCACAGTTCTACAAAATAGTGATAGAGGTATGAATATTTACCAAGGTCAGTTGTTAGTTGAGGGTCATCTTGCACTTCCTATATCTGAGTTTAAAAAGGGTAAATTATAGATGAAAAACAGACTTGCAAACTTCACCCATATCTAGAAAAGTGGGGGGTTGTGATTTTTCTCATGACACACTAGTATTTGAATAAATTCATTTTAATCTCATCTATGTACATTTGCATCAAAATTTAATCTTGTTGGAATTCAGAATCCTAATAAACTGAGTTACAAAGACATATTAAATTTCACTATCACACCTTGGAGTTATTCATTTATCAGTATTAAATGCTTTTGACAAGGCTGAGGAATCAGGTAAAAATCTGAGTCATTTACTAAAATTTTATAAGGCAAAAATAGGCCTTCACTGATTTCTTGTAAAGATTGCCTACATTTGTAAATAAAATAGTATTAGGTTCAGAAGGCAGAAAAATACTAAATGAATCTTGGGCTACTAAAAATGCTATTTCAGAATGCAAAAGGCTGAGGGGACCTTTAAAGCAAGATCAGAACCAAGAGATGAAGGGATTAGGAGCACAGCCTATATTGAATCTCACATTTATGATGCCATCATGTTGGGACAAGAAGTTTCTCACAATTTTTAGAAAAAACCCAGATGGCAAACGTTTCAATTGCAGTAAACAGGGTCATTTGAGAAGGGATTGTAGGCAATGCAATCATAGAAATAATTCTTTTTTATAGAAATAATATAAAAAGATGACGTCTCATTGGAGAAACAGCCACAGAACAATTAAAATTTTAAAATCTGCTCTTAAAAAGAAGATTGTTCTAGATACAATCAAGGATAGGACAGCTCTAGTACATAAAACAAAAAAATTATGAGAGACCAAAGAAACAAGTATTGTAACAAAGTCCGATAAATGCTAAGATACCAAAGCTAAAAATACCAATAAATGATATTGAAATAGAAGATTTAGTAGACACAGGAACAGGTGTAAAATTAAATTCACCTAAACCGTAGCATCTAGATTGGGCTTTTAAAGAAGTAGATATTCAACTTCTAGGAATTGGTGCTCCATTTTGGGAAAATAAACTGCAAGTTTGATCTAAGATTATAGAGCCAGAAAGAAAAATAGAAAAATTAAAATCTCAAGTGGATATAAGAGATGGGAATTTGGCAGGGATATGGAATGGAAAACAGGGATAAACATTTCTGCAATCTCAGGAGGATGCCATAAAATAAAAAATGCTTTGAAGTAAAATATTAAAATCTATTATCAAGAAAATTTACTGACTGCTCAGAATGACCATTAAAATGCCACAACAGCTGTTGGCCTTCCCAAAAAATCAAATGGTGCTACCTTTAAAATTGTTAACTGAAAAACATCTGTGGGTAGAACAATTGCCATTAATATCATCAGGATGTAAGATACTAGAAGAGCTGTTACAGAATGAGGTAAATGCTGAACACATTGAAGAATCTATGAGCCCATAGATAGTTTGTTTCTTACAAAAACAATTAAAGTAAAGGGAAAATGTTAACTGATTCAAGAACCGTAAAAAAAAATATTCAACCTATATAAATATTTTGCTCAAGAACTGTTATAATAAGTAATTTGTAAACAGTTTCTGCAGTCTGAAATTTACCATTATGTGGATGATATTTAATGGTTGATTAGACAGAAATACCATAGAGATAAATTATTAAGTAGCTAGGATTTTACCAAATGGTAATAAGGAATTGCACATGATGATATATAAAGAGGGTATGCTGTCAGTTATCTAAGACATAAGATAGGTTTGCAGGAACTTTGCAGGCAGAAAGTAAAAATCCAGGAGATATCATTTATAAACTATTAAGCATTTTCAAACGTGCTGGGGCATAGAACTGGCTTTGAACCATAATTGAGTAAACTACTAAAGAGCTAAGGAATTTCTTTCAAATGTTATGTGTTCATGAGGAATAAATTGTCTGAGAAAATTATCAGCTGAAGCTGAGAGAGATTTGGCTGTAATACAAAAGTAATTACAGTATCCAAATCTTGATTGCATTTTAATTATTCACCCTCTAATCACTCTCACTAATTTTGGATATCAAAATCATTGATGAATTGGCAGCTGGTGATTCTTCATGGAAAAAAAAATTGTCCACCAACATTTGCCTCTTGGCATCTACTGCAAATATCTTCCATTTCTGGAGCATATATATTCTCTACTTGAGAAACAAATCTGGACTTCTTTGATTTTTTTATTGGTTATTTAATTTATTTGCATTTCACATGTTATTCCCTTCCGATAAAACAAGGAAAGCAAATACATTATCTCTTTCATCTCCAACCCATGTCTCATATAATAAAGTCATCAAAACAGGAAAAGTAACTGCCATATAATTGGTAAAGATCACTGTTCAGTGGAGGCATTAATGGAAATGGCCAATCCTAGCAAAACTTAGCAACTACACCATATTATACAAGCAAGAAAGACAAAATATCTCAACAAATTGAAAAGGGTGGGGGAATTGGCATCAAGCTTAAATAAGAAAAATTATTAAAATTTGCCATGGAAATTTTTCAAGAAACATCAACAAAAAAAGGTAAATTACACATTATTTTCTTTTTCTTTTATTGAATATTTTCTTTAGCGACATATAAAATATTTTCCACTTTTCAGGTCTCTCTGTCCGGAACCTCGTATCCCACCCCCCTCCCCTGCCTCCAAGAGGGAGCTCTCCACCCACCCTCCCACCCACCCACCCGTCTACTCCTGTCTTCCCACACTGGCATTCCATTACACTGGGTCATCAATTTTTCACAGGATCAAGAGGCTCCACACACATTGATACATGACAAGGCCAAATTCTGCTACATATGCAGCTGGAGCCATGGGTCCTTCCATGTAAACACTTTGGTTGGTGGTTTAGTCCCTGAGAGTTCTGGGGGTACTGGTTGGTTCATATTGTTGTTCCTCATATGGGGCTGCAGACCCCTTCAGCTCCTTGGGTCCTTTCTCTAGCTCCTTCATTGGGGATCCTATGCTCAGTCCAAAGGTTGTCTGTGAGCATCCACCTTTGTATTTGTGATTCTCTGGCAGAGCCTCTCAAGACACATCTATATCAGGCGCCTGTAAGCAAGCACTTTTTGGTAACCTCAGTAGAGTATGGGTTTGGTGACTGTATATGGGATAGATCCCTAGGTGGTGCTGTCGCTGTATGGTCTTCAGTCTCTGCTCCACATTTTGTCTTAATATTTCTTCCTTTGAATATTTAGTTCCCTTTTTTAAGAATTGCTTAAGCATCCATATTTTGGTCATCCTTCTTGAACTTCATATGATCTGTGAATTGCATCTTACCTATTCGGAACTTTGGGGCTAACATCCACCACTTATCAGTGAGTTCAAATTGTGTGTGTGTGTGTGTGTGTGTGTGTGTGTGTGTGTGTGTGTGTGTGTGTGAGTGAGAGTGTGAGTGTGTGTGTGTGTGTGACTGAGTTACCTCAAAACAGGATGCTATTTTCAAGTTCCATCTATTTGCGTATGAATTTCACGAAGTCACTGTTTTTAATATCTGAGTGAAACTGTGTAATGTACCATATTTTCTGGGTATCCATTCCAACCTGTCACTTCTAGTATCTGTGATGCTAGGTGCTTCATTTCTCACTGAGGCCAGTCAAGGAAGCCCAGCTGGCAGAATGTATCTGACATTCAGCAACAGCTTTTGGGATAGCCCCTTTCCTGTTGTTCAGGACCCACAGGAAAGTGAAGCTGCAAATCTGCTACATATGAGCAGAGAGTCCTAGAGTCATCCCTTCTATGTTCTTTGGTTGGTTCAATTCTGAGAGCACTGAGGATTTGGTTAGTTGACTCTCTCCACCTTCCTCTTTTGTTTCTATCCCCTTTGGGGCCTGCATTCCTTTCCCATTTACTTCCATAAGAGTCCCCATGCACCATCCAAAATTTGGATGTGGATGTCTGTATCTTTCTGAGTCAAATAATGTGTGGAGACTTTCAGAGGTCAAAATTCTCCTGTATGAAAACATAACAGAGTATCATTTAAAGTGTTATCCATCATTTCTGCTATCACATTAATGCCAATAAGGATCATGTAACTTTGCAGGAAATATTTACCATCATTCAGTAGAATTTATATCCATAAAAAAACACAAAAGTTATTAATATTTTCCTTTGGTCATATCTGTAATCTAATTGATTTAATTTTCCTAAAACTTAATATTGTCAACATTATATGTAATGGTTTGAAAATTATTTAGGTCCATAAGACAGGCAAATCTGTGAATGATCTTTGCTAAGTGATCATTTCACTGAATTACTGTGTCTTTGGTTTTGTGACACATATATTTTGTGTTAGATTTTTCATGAGAGAAAGAAGTATCATGAATGTCCTAATATTTCACTTTTGGAAATTTCACAGAAATCATTGACAAGTCCTGAATGGTGTTTAACTGCTAAATAAGTTTATAAAATAAAATACAGAAAAATCACCTTGCAAGATATCAATTTACTAGGAGCAGAAAAAGAAATATAGTGATAAATTCTGGGTGTGTCCTCTGTTCTGTGACACAGTTTTGTTAAGATTTTCATGACTAGCATGAACACAGTAGGCTGGAGCTTGCAGAAGGATTTTCCCTTGGAAAGTTCGATGAATAAACACTTGAGGCAAGTTCTCTGGGCTATCACGTTTATCTTTTCCCCCCTTAAATATAGCAAAAGGAACAAATCTTACTGAAGAAATGAAAGAAGTATATATGAAACTGACAAGAACAGTTGGAATTCCAATAATAAACATCAGGAATCTGTACCATACAGGTAAATTTACTGTTCTTTGTTCATAAAAAAATTAAGAGAAATTACTAGCCAAGAATCTTCATTGTCCCTCTACATGAAAATATTAGCAAATAACTTCCTTGAAAATGATATGATTAATTTCCTATTTCATTCTGTCTATTTGCTATATTCACAGACATGTGTCCTAAGTAAAAACCTCAACCTAGTTAAACACTACTCATCTTAACTAATTTTAGAATGCAACTCACTCATGTAATCAACAATAAAAAGCATTCATGATTGAAGAGTGGATTATGTTTTGCTTTACCACAATGCACAAAATTCGTACAAAAAAATAACCCAATTTTATTAAACGATGGGCTTTTAAAATCATTATTTTTTATAACTGCTTTCTTCATATTAAACAATAAAACACAATTATCTTCTCTTATTTTTATCTTCCATCTACTTCATGAGTCTTAACACTACATCATCATCATAATAATTAGATTCTTCACTGATTTATAATAAAGATTAACAAGAATATTTCTATATATTGTTCACCTAACATTTCATAAGTGCATGCACTCCAAACCCTACTCCTGAAGAAATTAATCATCAATTAAGTACAATCCCAAAATATAAGTAAATATCAAATAATCATCCTTATATGAATTTTTGCAATGAACTCTATTTTTGAAAATTGCTTCAACCCATACACCTTCGATAATAGTTTTATAAAGGCATTTGATACCATATAACTTAATTTAATTTTCATTACACAGGAGAAGGCTTAAGAGGATTAAAACTATGTGGATGAACAATGTCTTCATAGGATCACAACCATACACACACACTTGGAAGAACTTTTTCTTTCTAAATTGTACTTTCATGTTTCTATTGGAATCATTATAGTTCATTTTGGTTTCATCATCCCATGTCATTACTAGGCCATAGATTTGTGTGTGTGTGATTAAGTGCAAAAATATAATAGTACACTTGATTACACCAGAGGTGAAAGTTAAAACCCCAGTTAAAGCTGAAATATCATGAGCTTTAGAAATAGCCATGAAAACTTTGAGCTGAAATTGACCTCAATTCCTCCCTTTTGAAAACTAACTTCCATAGTAACAAACAAACTTCCATGGATGCAAGCTTCGAAAGGAAGAAGGCAGCCAAAATTCCTACTCAGCTGAGAAAACTATAAACTATATACAACCATATACAAGACCGAATTGACACAAAACCCCTAAAGATGCTATAGTTATAGGGGTTTTGTAGTAGAAATAAAACAGTATGCTCTTATTTCATTTTAGTTTTGGTAGGTTTTATTTCTCTGTTTATTTTTTATTTTATAATTCATATACATGTCAAATGATAACCCCTTCCATGTCACCCCTCCACAAACCGCCCATCCCATTTATCCTCTCCATACTCCCCTTTACTTCTATGAGGTTGATCCTCTACCCACTCACACTCTCCTTCCTCACCACTCTAGCATCCCCTTATTCTTGGGCATCAATCCTACACAGGACCAAGGGACTCCCCTCCCTCAGATAAAGCCATATTGTGCAAGATATGTATCTAGAGCCATGGGACACTCCACTCTTTGGCTGGTGGTTTATTCTCTGGGGGCTCTGAGTGGTCCAATTAGTTGATACTGTTCTTCCTTTGAGGTTACAATTCCCTTCAACTGCTTCAGTCCTTCCATTATCTACACTGTTATAGTTCCTGGATTCAGCCAGATGTGAATACCTGCATTTGTATTGGTCAGGTGCTGGTAGAAGCTCTCATGGAACAGCCATCTGTAGCTACTGTCAGCAAGTGTTTCTTGGAATTAGAACTAGTGAGGGGTTTTGATGTCTGCAAAACAGATGGGATGGGTACCTATGTGAGATGGTCTCTGGATGATCTTCCCTTCAGTCTCTGTTCCCTTTTTCGTCATTGTCTTTCCTTTGGACAGAAGGAAAAAACTGTTTTAGTGGAGCCTACAGTTAAGAGACTTTTAATTGCAAAAATACTTTGGATTTTAAAAAAGATGGATATTTTAAAGAGATTGAAATTTTAGGTTTGAAGTTCTGGTCGTACAGATATTTCATTTACTTGGTGTGTCGGAAATTTGGACTTTGGAGCAGCCTGTTCTCTCAAAACTAGTCAGAGAGTGCTTATCACTGTGAGCCCAATCCTTACTTTTTATTCTGAGAGTGGAGGGAAACTAGTCTTTCTTGTAAGGGTTTTCCAATTAGATATTCTGGTATCAGCAGGGCTTACTTGTCCCCTATTTAGGTTGCTCATCTGTAATAGCAAGGGAAGTGGGGGAGGGGGATCAGTACACTGGTGGCTCAAAAGAAGTTTAGAACACACTGAATTCTGCCCCCTTGTGGGTGCCATCCCTGTCACATTTTGAAGAGAAACAGTGCTCCTCTAGGAAGCTCCAGGCAATTGGACTGCATTGCTCTGGATGCTGTCAGACCCAGCCTCAAGGTCTGGACTGACTATCCTTAAGGACAGTCATTATCCTCCAGGCCCCTGTCCCTGCTTCTCTCTCAGTTCTCCACAAAACAAGAGACTTTCTTTATCTCATGTGCTGAGTGATGTCAGTCTTGCTTCGCATATACTGATTAGATTAGTTGGGCCTTAGAAGAATTTCTTTCTCTCAACTGTTTACCAGGAAAACTGTCAGTGAGAATGGCTCAGACATCTAGTCTTAGCGTGGTTCCTATAATTAAGAGCAGGGAATATGAAGATAAGGCAGGCTTATCAATATATTTCAAAAGTCTAGCTTTAATTGACATCTCTAATGCTTTGCACAAGAAACAGGAAAGTGTAGGTTGACTTCAAAGAGTAACATATGCGGTCCATGTGAAAATCAGGAGATTTCTATTGAGAAATGTGCTGGACTTTAAAGAATTTCTTCCACCATGTCAGTCCCACTATGTTCCCATCTTAACAAGTACATTGTGAAGGCAGAGGTGGTATAAGAGTGTTCTCATCAGCATCTAGATCTCCAAGGATGCTTGTCACTCTGTGACTTCAAGATATCTGTGTCACAGTGGTACCTGGTTAGCAATGAAGTCTTTGTAGTACCACAGAGCAGGAAGTAGTGGCTCAAAGCAGGGAGTAGGAAGGATGACCTTGGCTGTCCTTTCAGAATTTACACTTTAAAGCTGAGACACACTGTAAAAACTCATGTCTTTCTGACATTTAACCAATGGAATGTACAGAGATTATCTTAGTTCCTTGGTGTGATGGTTTTAGACATGACAAGAAATGCTTTATGTTAATCTGATTGTGCTAGTAATCTTATGCCAACTAGTCAAAAACCTATAGTCACTTATGAAGAGGAAACATCAAATAGGATCTGCCTACATTAGATGGGTCTATAGGAATGCTTGTTGGGATTTAAAAAAAATTATTTAAATTTTGTTCATATAATATGGTTTTAACAAATTCTTTCCCTTCTTTACCTCCCTACCATTCAACTCAGAGACACAGTGAAACTTATAGAAGTTATGAACCAAATGAATTTAACAGATACCTATAGAACATCTCACCCTAAAACAAGACTACAAATGATATGCACTCACTGTTAAGTAGATATTAGATAAAGAACATGGAATACCCATGATACAACTCATTGGTACTATCCATCACCTACACCTCTGTTCAGGATTGTCTTTCTGACTCATCTTTGCATAAATTCTTGAACCTTGAAAGGGAGAGCTTGATGAAGAAATCCTCTTTAAGCCCTAACATTCCAAGTATCTCACTCTCTGTGGATTGTCAAGTTGTGGCTATCTTTGTTTATTACCAACTTCTGTAGAAGAGTCACCTCTGATAAAGGCTGAGTAATATACATAAACATATGGGTAGAGCAATTAGGATTCATTAGAAGTCATTATACTGATGTGTTAATTTAGCACAATTAAAAATAGCAAAATTTCAACTAGGGTTTTATGAACTGTCTAGTGTCAGAGACTTGCCTGAGATTCACTCCCAAATTAACCATTCTTTAGTAGTTTCTTTTTTATTCTTTATACCACTGTACTCTATTTCCCTTTCCTTAGAGAGCTCCTCCTCCTTCATGTTCCCATATTAGATAGCTCATCTCTCTTACTCTAAATGAAACACACACATGAATAAAACTTACAAGCTAATTCCAAACATAATTGAAAGCAGGCATTTTGTGTCTTTCTGGGTCTGGTTTGCCTATTGGACATTTTCCTGATTAACGGTTGATGGGAGAAGATCCAGTATACAGTAAGTGGCACTATCCCTTCACAAATGATGATAAAATAAATAAGAAAGCAAGCTGAGGGTGGGGCTTGAAAGATGACTCAGTGTTTAAGAGCACTGGCTGCTCTTTTAGAAGGCCAGGGTTTGAATCCCAGAACTCAGGTGGCAGCTCATGTGTAGCTCCAGTATCAAAGGACCATGTTCCCTATTCTGGTCTGTGAACCCTGGACAAAAAAGGCCCACAGATATCCACCCAAGCAAAACAATCTAATAATGTATATGTACATTATTGTATATATAATGTTATTAAAATAAAAGTTAAAAGTAGCTTATATATTTTGTAAGAAGAAAAGCTGAGAAAACTGTGCTGAGAAAGCCAGCAAATAAGTAGCCTTTATCCATTTGCCCTTCCTATTGTCCGACATGAGTTCCTACCTTGATTTCTCTCAGTGATGGAGTGCAATGTAGAAGATTAACACAAACTAAGCCTTTTTTCAAAGGGAAAAGAGGAAAGGATGGATGGGATGGGGATTTGTTGAAGGCAACCTGGGAATTGAGCTATCATATAAAATGTAAGTAAATCCCAAAATTAATGAAAAAAATTAGTCCTGTGCAGAAAACCAATGTGCAGAACACATGAAATTGCTTACCTACAATCTCCTAAACTCACATGTGTGGAGCTTGGGCATGAATGTTTTCCATCTGTACCTGTAGGCCACCGAAATCCTCATCAACCCTGTGGAGTTCAACCCTGACTTTCTGGCACAGATGCTCCTCAAAGTGAAGTGGGCAGTGCTTGTGCAGGCAGCAGACACATCAGTATTGGCCGAGGTACTAAAGAGCCAGCTGACAGCTATGAACCGGACAAGATGTTTTTGAGGAAGATGTACCCACATGTGACTTGAAATCGATGTCCTGGAGGGTGCCCCGCAATGCCCAGAATCTGGACATCTTTTCCCCATCAGCCGCAGGATCTGCAATATGATGTTGAATGATGAGGAGACAGAGAAGTAACCTTGCTAACCACCACACTGATAGGTGGGAGTGGGTGCGCAGGTGGAGGAACACGCTCATGGAATCAGGGGCACAGGGGATGTGACAGGGGGTTTCTGGGAAAGTGGGAAACTGGGGAAGAGATCAACATTTGAAATGTAAATTAAAAAAAATCCAATTAAAAAAAAAAAAAGACCAACCAAATAATACACAGGGAGGGGCCCATGGCTGCAGCGGCATATGTATGGGAGGATGGCCTAGTTGGACACTAGTGGGAGAATAGAAGCATGGCCCAGGAAGAACCCTTGCCACAGTGTAAGGGAATGTCAGGACAGAAAAGCAGGAGTGGTTATATTGGTGAGTAGGGGGAGGTGGGATGGGATAGTGGGTTTTTGAAGGGGAAACCAGGAAAGGATTTGAAATGTAAAAATAGAAAATATTTAAGAAAAGAAAAGAAAAGAAAAGAAAAGAAAAGAAAAGAAAAGAAAAGAAGAGAAGAGAAGAGAAGGGAAGGGAAGGGAAGGGAAGGGAAGGGAAGGGAAGGGAAGGGAGGGGAGGGGAGGGGGGGGAGGGGAGGGGAGGGGAGGGGAGGGGAGGGGAGGGGAGGGGAGGGGAGGGGAGGGGAGGGGAGGGGAGGGGAGGGGAGGGGAGGGGAGGGGAGGGGAGGGGAGGGGAGGGGAGGGGAGGGGAGGGGAGGGGAGGGGAGGGGAGGGGAGGGGAGGGGAGGGAAGGGAAGGGAAGGGAAGGGAAGGGAAGGGAAGGGAAGGGAAGGGAAGGGAAGGGAAGAGAAGAGAAGAGAAGAGAAGAGAAGAGAAGAGAAGAGAAGAGAAGAGAAGAGAAGAGAAGAGAAGAGAAGAGAAGAGAAGAGAAGAGAAGAGAAGAGAAGAGAAGAGAAGAGAAGAGAAGAGTAAAATAAAACAATGAAATTAAATAAACCACATTGGGAACAATAAGTTAATACCAGAATAAAAAATCAAAGATGCTGGGTGTGGTGATACAAGCCTTAATCCCTGCACTTGGTAGGCAGAGACAGGCAAATTTATGAGTTCCAGGTTAGCCTGATCTTCAGAATGAATTCCATGTCTGAGCGCTACACAGAGAAACCCTGCCTCAAAAAAAAAAAAAAAAAAAAAAAAACAGAAAAAAAGAAAGAAAAGAAAAAAGAAAGAAAAAAGGAAAGAAAGAAAGAAAAAAGGAAAGAAAGAAAGAAAGAAAGAAAGAAAGAAAGAAAGAAAGAAAGAAAGAAAGAAAGAAAGAAAGAAGAAGAAGGGAGGGAGGGAGGGAGGGAGGGAGGGAGGGAGGGAGGGAGGGAGGGAGGGAGGGAGGGAGGGAGGGAGGGAGGGAGGGAGGGAGGGAGGGAAGGAAGGAAGGAAGGAAGGAGGGAGAAAAGAAAGGAAGGAGGGAAGAAAGAAAGAAAGATAGATAGATAGAAAGAAAGAAAGAAAGAAAGAAAGAAAGAAAGAAAGAAAGAAAGAAGAAAGAAAGAAAGAAAGAAAGAAAGAGTGCAAAGCACCAAAGCACTCACATGCATGCAGAGTAGCACTGGTTCCAAAGACAGCTCTTTCCTAATGATACTATAGCACATGGTTTCACAAGATGGATTCTGATCATGTTCTCAGATAGGGCATTTTACTATACTATCTAGGTTATCCCCACATGGTCACAAGAAACAAAAGGAAGCCAAGATCAGAGTCAGAAGCAGGCCTTATACTGATGCCAAGCGCAGGCTGTGAGGCACACCATGCTTTCTGTTTTCAAGCTTCCAGAGAATGGTTCTCAACCTTCCTAATGCTGTAGTTCCTTCACATATATACTTCCTTAAGCTATGGTGAGCCCCTCAATATAATTATTTTTGCTACTTCATAACTATAATTTCCTACTGCTATAAATCCTAACATAAATATCTGACATAAAGATAGTTTTAGACAACTCCCATGAAAGTGTCACAAAGACTCACAACCTACAGGTTGCCATTCAAGGTGTCAGGCACAAGTAAAACTAGCCAGTCCCTAGATTTTCACACTTTCTGCCTTCTGGAACTGTACTAGGATAGATGTGCTCTATTTTAGTTGTCTAAGAATGTGATCATCTGTAACACTACCTGGAAGCACACATGCCCAAGTGGATGAGGGAGTCTCTTTTCCTGTCCTGGAATCTTGGCAGTGTTAAGTCAGTTCAAATCAAATAGAAGAAAAAGGATACTGGATGAATTCCTACTCAAAGGCTTTGGAGACAACAGCGATTCTGTTTTGTTCTTAAGGAGAATGGGAGAGGATTTGTGCTCCATGAAAATGGTCCATACATTCACTAATTTGATGCCTACCTGTCTATTTGTGTGTGCTTTGTACTTTTGTCTGCTGTGTGTCATGCTCTGTGTTCTTGATTATTAACACTAGGGTCCTCACAATACCTTCAAAAGGAAACTCTTCTCAGTATGAAAAACTTTCATACTTGTCCTCTGTTTACAATATGATTCTTTAAAAAATAAGTTTCTAAGCACTTTGTACAAACAATAAGATCAACATTTCTGTGAAGACACTTTTAATTGAAAATACATCTTTTCATTCAATACATTCTGATTACAGTGCCCCCAAATCCTTCTACATCCTCTCCATTTCTCCTCTCACCCAAATTCACAGCTTTTTCTTTCTCCCTTTATTAAAATACAAGCAGGCATCTAAATATTAATGATACTAGTAATGATAATAATAACAACAATAATGATGATTAAGATACAATAATAAAAAAAGAACAAGAATAGAAGAAAGCAAACAGAATAAAACTAGCCAAAGAAAAAGCACAAGAAATACACATGTAGACACAGAGATATACATGTTCACAAACACTCTGAAATCCCATAAAAAGATAAAACTGGAAACCACACTATATAAACAAGTGGCCCTTAATGTTTTCTTTAAAGAACCCTGCCAATACTTTATTACATAAAGAACCTCAAAGATTGTCATTAAGTTTGATTTGCATTTGCCAGGTAATGCTGAACTAGAGGCTTAGATTTAAGCATGGTTTGCATACCCAGTGATACCCTATCACTGGATATGCAAAAAATGGGAAAAAAAATGGAAGAACATTTTTTTTTCCTTTCCAAGCTACAGACTGGAAATAATTTCTGAATTAAAGGTAGGGGCATTTATCCCCTTCCCTCTCATTGCTTGGACTCTTTTTGTCGGAGACCTTACAGGCACTGTGCATGCAGATGCTGCTACAGTCTCTTTGAGTTCAATGCACCTGTGCTTAGAAGGCTTTGGGGTGAGAGTTTTAACCACATCTATCTATGAAACGAACAGGATGATAAGAAATAACAATGGTTCATTGAAACTTAGGTTGCTTCATTTTCTATTCTCATGCTGGCTTGCAGCATGACCACCTTCATAGTCTCTGTGAGTTTTGACATGATGAATGAACAGGTAATCTTCAGAGAATATATAGAAGTAAAGCTCAAGGAATATATGAGATGGATCAATGTGTAAGGGTGAGTGCCTGAACTTCATCTCTGAAACATAGACATGGTAGAAGAAGAGGATTGGTTTTTCCACATTTTCCTGAAATCTCTACATATATGCAGTGGTATGTGCACAGTTACATACATATGTACACACTCAAACAGGTGTACACACAATGAGAATACATTAAAATGTATAAAATAATATAAAAACAAGCAGACCTACAACCGGAAGTTTCAGAGCTACTATAGATATTGGAATTAGAGGGTGTTTGTTTCCCACAAACCTCCATGCAGACGGGAGGTTTTACACCTACTTTCCCACAAGTAAGACTTGCCTTGAAGCACTTGCTTGAGATTCCTAAGAGTTCGTTTTTCTCGCCACATCTGCAGAAGCCTCTGTATATTCTGAGTGCCCTAGATGCTGGAGAATCAGGAAAATGCACATGCAACATAGACTTCCCACAACTGCTGAAGGCAGCACCTCCTTTCTTTCTTTTACTGAAGAAGTATCTTTTCCATTTTCTGAACAACAGACAGTAGTAGTTTCCTTGCTAATGAACATGGCTCTGGTTTAGTTAAATAGATTTATTAGTTTCAAATCAGATAATACCATACAAGTTCATTTCCAGAAGGGTTAAGTGGAATAAAATTTGTGTTGTTTATTGCTAACTTAGATGCCAATTTATAACCACAGAGCACTTTGAGGTGAGTGGAAAATATTTTAAAATTATAAAATACATAGTATTCCATACCAAATTTTTTGTCAAATTGGCTTTTTATGTAAGATCAACCAAAAATTAACAGACAACTATCAAACAGTTAAAGCATACAATATTGAAACAAATTGAAATAAAATGCTTATTTAGAAATGGTAAAAGATAAACAAGATTTTATGCAATCTGCTTAATAGTATAAGTAAGAGAAACATCAGTTTTCTTGACACACTCAGAATTTAAGAGGGCGACAACATCCATGTGATAATGCACTTATATATAAACAAAATTAAGCAAGATCCTCATAATTAAATTATGGGTGAGTACACAATGCCTGACTCAAATTCTGTCATAGGAGCTAAAGTCCTGTCACTGCTGGCTTATCAGTCTCATTGTATTATTATTGTTATTGTTATTGTTATTGTTATTGTTATTGTTATTGTTATTGTTATTGTTATTGTTATTGTTATTGTTATTGTTATTGTTGTTGTTGTTCTTGTTCTTGTTCTTGTTCTTGTTCTTGTTCTTGTTCTTGTTCTTGTTCTTGTTCTTGTTTTTCTTGCTCTTCTTCTTCTTCTTCTTCTTCTTCTTCTTCTTCTTCTTCTTCTTCTTCTTCTTCTTCTTCTTCTTCTCCTCCTCCTCCTCCTCCTCCTCCTCCTCCTCCTCCTCCTTCTCCTTCTCCATCTTCATCTTCATCTTTTTCTTTTTGTTATTAAATAATTTAAACATAAATTTTATTAAATTTCAGTAGATGACATTCAAGAAATGTATAAAACTTTTCATATTCCACAGGGACAAATGTCTCTGCTCTAAAGCACCAGCTCTTTTTTTTCCATTTTTTTCATTATTTTATTTATTACCATCCACAGAAACTGTGACTAGGTACTGTGTTTTTACTTTATTCCTCACGATGAAGGAACAGCTGAAATCAAGAAACTGATGCTCTAAAGGGCTTACCAAGATACCTCTCTGGGCAATACTGTTATGAAAAAGTTTAATTTAACTAAAAGAGCACTGTTTCAACCAGGCTTGGAAAATGTAGACACTTTAATTAGATTAAAGAGATAAATGTAAAGCTGTACTTGAAATATAATTATGTGTGTATGGTTACCGAGGGTAAATTTTTGTTAAGATTTGTTCACCTAGCCTGCCTTCCACTGTGTTCTATTTCCATAGCAAATGGGATGCAATTCTGCCAGGCCTTGTCTATCATCAATAGGAGAGGATGAGTAGTCTTACTGCAACTACAATTGCCAAGACTGGGTGTTACTATGGGAGATCTACTCTTTTCTGAAGAGAAAACGAGGAAGAGTGGATTGGGGTAGCAGGAGGGGAGGAGATAACAGGGAGCAGAGAAGAGAAGGAAAACTAGGTTTGGGATGTTAATTGGTTAATTAATTTAAAAAATTCAGCTCCAGAACATATTTTGTTTTCTGCTGTTAGAGAAAACTCATCTCACACAATTATCAATAAAGGAGCTTATTATTCTCTGAGTTCCTGGAGTGAATTCACACTAGTTTGTGTGTGTGTGTGTGTGTGTGTGTGTTTGTGTGTCTGTGAGTGTGTGTGTTTGTGTGTCTGTGTGTGTGTCTGTGTGTCTGTGTTTCTGTGTGTCTGTGTGTCTGTGTGTGTGTGTGTGTGTCTGTGTATGTGATTTTGTGTGTGTCTGTGAGTCTGTGTGTGTGAACCTACCCTGTCACTTAAAGTATCTAGCACAATATAATCCATCTTTCATGAACTCACAAGCCTGGATTCACTTCCCTGACTCCATGGCAATCTTTTGAACAATCCTCCTGGCCAAGCAGTTACTATTTTATCATAAACCTGGGATTCGATCTACCCTATTTCTAATGGGGATCATAAGTATAAGCTACAGGTGTTTCTCTACCAGACTACTAGTGGATGAGCCCTTCTAGTGTCAGATGCATAACATGTTGGAGAGGGTACATAAGCTCCCATGCATTGCCCTTATCAGTAAATTAAATGCTAAAACTTTTCTATAGACAAACCTACTATTCTCCTATAGAATGAAGAAATCACAAAGTGGATATCCCATTAGTAACAGGAGTGGTATGCACCTGTTTAAAAATTTTCATTGTGTGTATTAAAAGTCAAAATTTTCAAAGTAACTTTACTGATTTCTTGTTTTTCCACACAGATGGATAACTAGTGTTGACAGAACTGCAAGTGGACTTCAAATGCTTACAAGTTTCTTAGGTTTGTGTTGTCTTTCACGTCTTCTTGTGTTCCTCAAGCTTCCTTGAAAATAATCAATGTCACAGGAAAAACTCTGGGTAACAACTACAGTGGTAACACTCAAGGAAGACACAGTCTTCTCATTTTGTACATAAAGTTACCCGATTCTTTGTTTTGGTCTTCTATGGCAATCAAAATTATAGCCACTGAAACTAGGCAATGAATACTAATTCTTTCTGAATTCAAGGGCCCTTCTGAGAAAGTGTGTAGAATGATACCTGACACCAGAGGATAGGGTCTTAGAAAAGCATAGCTATGGACACAGATGTCAAACAAAAACATAACACCAGAGGATAGGGTCTTAGAAAAGCATAGCTATGGACACAGATGTCAAACAAAAACATAACTATGGACACAGATGTCAAACAAATACTCATTTCTTTTATTCCTAACAGAAACAAAAATTGTGTAGATAACACTGAAAATGAAAGACAGTGGGACGCAGCATAGATTTTCTATCATATCATTTTTATGATATGAAATATAACTCTTCCAAATTTTCTAGACTTTTAACTTTCTTTACATTCTGTCCCTGCAATATGCTAATCTTCCTTAGCCTGGGAATTCTGTCTGAGTTTTCTGACTATGTATGTTCATAGTGAGATGGGTCCATCATCTGTTACATGTATTCTCACACAGGTTACATGTATAGGGACTGTCAGCAATGTGGGTCAGCTGGTGTTTATTGAGGTGTCATTTCTGAAGGAATAGTCTCCCACATTCAATACAGTTAAAAGGCTTCTTTCCTGTATGGAATCATTGGTGTTTTACTAAGTTTGTATTACGACTAAAGGTTTTCTGGCAGTAGGAAAACTGATGTATTTTTATTTATTGGTGAGTCAGGTAATGCATTTTAAAATCTGAATTGTGTTCTTCTGCATGTGTGTGTGTGTGTGTGTGTGTGTGTGTGTGTGTGTGTGTGTGTGTGTGTGTTATGTGTGCACGGCCCAAGGAGAACAGAAGATCTGGAGATACAAATGGTTTTTATGTCTTTGTTTTTCGTCTGTTTGTTTGGTTTTGTTTGTTTTTTTCTAGACGAGGCTTGTTTGTTTACCCCTGGCTGTCCTAAAACTCACTCTGTAGACCAGGGTGGCCTCAAACTCAGAAATCTCCCTGCCTCTGCCCTCAACAATTCCTGGGATTGAAGGCATGTGTCACCACTGCCTAGCATCAGGCAGTTTTATTTTATTTTATTTTTTTAACTATATTTGGGGCTATAAAAAGAACAGGAAATTTAACATGTACTGTTGACCATTGAGCCATCTCTCCCATCACAATGCAAAAAATAACAAGGATGTATCAGGTAGAAAAATTATGTATAATGGATATAAGGGCTTATCAATAATTGTATAAGAGTTCAATAATCACAACAAAAAGTAAAACATCTTAGTCTAGACATATATATACAAGATGCCAAGTAACTTTCAACAAAACACAAAAAACACAATTCAATGAAGGAAGGCTAGAAATTTCAATAAATGATGAGGCGCCAATTGGAAATGGGGATGAGTGTTCTTGGTTTTGAACTTGACTACATCTAGAATTAACTAAAACCCAACTGACTGGGCAAGACTGTAAGGGGATTTCTTCTTTATAATTTGAAATGTTAAGATCCACTTTGAATCTGTATTTTTCAAATGGGAAAAGTCACCTTCAACCTGGCACACAGCTATATAAAAGTTCTGCAGCCTATATAAAAGACATGGAAAAAGAAAGTTATTTTGTTGTTGTTGTTGTTGTTGTTGTTGTTGTTTGTTTTTTTTTTCTGTTTTTTTTTTTTGTTTTGATTTTTTTTTTTTTTTTTTTGCCTGTTTGCCCTCATTGGCAAGTCCATTCCTTCCCTGGTATTACAGGCCATTTTTCAGAATTACAGAAGACACTGAACATGACCTGAGACATCCAGGCTCATTGACTGAACAACTATTAGATTCTTTGAACATCAGTTGGTAGAAAGCAATTGTTGATTCACATCATGTAACTTTAAAGTATATTTAAAGTATATGTAAAGTATATTATATAACAAAATATTACAAATGGTAGAAAATATTACATACCTCTAAAATGCTCAGCATCCTTAATCATCTGAGAAATGCAAATCAAAACAAGCCTGAGATTCCATATCACACCAGTCAGAATGGCTAAGATTAAAAATTCAGGTGACAGCAGATGCTGGCAAGGATGTGGAAAATCTGGAAAGAACTCATATACACCTCAACAGAGGAATGGATACAAACAATGTGCTACATTTACACAATGGAGTACTCAGCGATTAAAAAGAATGAATTTACGAAATTCCTAGGTAAATGGTTGGACCTGGAGGGCATCATCCTGAGTCAGGTAACCCAATCGCAAAAGAACTCACACAACATGTACTCACTGATAAGTGGATATTAGCCCAGAAACTTAGTATACCCCAGATATAAGAGACAATTTGTAAAACACATGAAACTGAAGAAGAACGAACACCAAAGTGTGGACACTTTGTCCCTTCTTAGAATTGGGAACAATCACCGATGGAAGGAGTTACAGAGACAAGGTTTGGAGCTGAGACAAAAGGATGGACCATCTAAAGAGTGCCATATCGAGAGATCCATCCCATAATTAGCCAGCAAACGATGACACCATTGCATACACTAGCAAGTGTTTGCTGAAATGACCCTGATATAGCTGTCTCTTTTGACACTAGGACGAGGCCTAGCAAACACATAAGTGGATGCTCACAGTGAAAAATTGAATGGATTACAGGGCCCCCAGTGGAGGAGCTAGAGAAAGTATCCAAGTTGCTAAAGAGATCTGCAACCATGTAGGTGCAACAACATTATAAACTAACCAGTACCCCGGAGTTCTTACTCTAGCAGCATATGTATCAAAAGATGACCTAGAAGGCCGTCCTTGGAAAGAGAAGCCCATTGGACAAACACATTTTATATGTCCTAGTACAGGGGATGCCAGGGCCAAAAAGTGGGAATGGGAGGGTAGGGGAGTGGGGCAGAGGGCATGGGGGACTTTTGGGATAGCATTGGAATTGGAATTGAGGAAAATATGTAATAATAAAAAAAATAAAACAAAACTGCCAGTTGAGTTTGAGCATCTATTTAATATCATCTCAAGAGAACTCTAGAGAGGAAAATTTAAAATTAAAAATAAATAAATAAATAAATAAATAATATATAATATATACATAAGAGTTTTATAAAATCATGCATATATATATATATATATATAATTTTTGTTTTTTATAATCAAACTCAGGGGTGAAATCAACCAAGTGGAAACAAGAAGAACAATTCAAAGAATCAACCAATCAAGGAGCTGGTTCTTTGAGAAAATCAACAAGATAGATAAACCCGTAACCAGACTCACTAGAGGGCATAGGGAAATTATGCTAATTAACAGAATCAGAAATGAAAAGGGAGACATAACAACAGACCCTGAAGAAACCCAAAACACCATCAGATCCTTTTACAAAAGGCTATAGTCAACAAAACTGGAGAACCTGGATGAAATGGACAAGCTTCTAGACAGATACCAAGTACCAAAGTTGAATCAAGATCAGGTTAATGATCTAAACAGCCCTATATCCCCTAAAGAAATAGAAGCAGTCATTAATAGTCTCTCAACTAAAAAAAGCCCAGGACCAGATGGGTTTAGTGCAGAGTTCTATCAAACCTTCAAAGAAGATCTAATCCCAGTTCTTCACAAACTATTACACAAAATAGAATCGGAAGGTACTCTACCCAACTCATTCTATGAAGCCATAATTACTCTGATCCCTAAACCACATAAAGACCCAACAAAGATAGAGAACTTCAGACCAATTTCCCTTATGAATATTGATGCAAAAATCCTCAATAAAGTTCTCGCTAACTGAATTCAAGAACACATCAAAACAATCATCCATCCTGACCAAGTAGGTTTCATCCCAGGGATGCAAGGATGGTTCAATATACGAAAATCCATCAATGTAATCCATTATATAAAAAAACTCAAAGATAAAAACCACATGATCATCTCATTAGATCCTGAAAAAGCATTTGACAAAATCCAACACCCATTCATGATAAAAGTCTTGGAAAGATCAGGAATTCAAGGCCCATACCTATCCATGGTAAAAGCAATCTACAGCAAACCAGTAGCCAACATCAAAGTAAATGGTGAGAAGCTGGAAGAAATCCCACTAAAATCAGCGATTAGACAAGGCTGCCCACTCTCTCCCTACCTATTCAACATTGTACTTGAAGTCCTAGCCAGAGCAATTAGACAACAAAAGGAGATCAAGGGGATACCAATCGGAAAAGAAGAAGTCAAAATATCGCTTTTTGCAGATGATATGAGAGTATACATAAGTGACCCTAAAAATTCCACCAGAGAACTTCTAAGCCTGATAAATAGCTTCGGTGAAGTAGCTGGATATAAAATTAACTCAAGCAAGTCAATGGCCTTTCTGTACACAAAGGATAAACAGGCAGAGAAGGAAATTAGGGAAACAACACCTTTCTCAATAGTCACAAACAATATAAAATACCTTGGCGTGACTCTAACAAAGGAAGTGAAAGATCTGTATGACAAGAACTTCAAGTCCCTGAAGAAAGAAATTAAAGAAGATCTCAGAAGATGGAAAGACCTACCATGCTCATGGATTGGCAGGATCAACATTGTAAAAATGACTATCTTACCAAAAGCAATCTACAGATCCAATGCAATCTCCATCAAAATTCCAACTCAATTCTTCAACGAACTAGAAAGGACAATCTGCAAATTCATGTGGAACAACAAAAAACCTAGGATAGCAAAAACTCTTCTCAAGGATAAAAGAACCTCTGGTGGAATCACCATGCCTGACCTAAAGCTGTACTACAGAGCAATTGTGATAAAAACTGCACGTTACTGGTATAACGACAAACAAGTAGACCAATGGAACAGAATTGAAGACCATGAGATCAACCCACATACCTATTGTTACTTGATCTTTGACAAGGGAGCAAAAACCATCCAGTGGAAAAAAGACAGCATTTTCAACCAATGGTGCTGGCACAACTGACGGTTATCATGTAGAAGAATGCGAATTGATCCATTCCTATCTCTTTGTACTAAGGTCAAATCTAAGTGGATTAAGGAACTCCACATAAAACAAGAAACACTGAAACGTATAGAGGAGAAAGCAGGGAAAAGCCTCGAAGATATGGGTACAGGGGAAAAATTCCTGAATAGAACAGCAAAGGCTTGTGCTGTAAGATCGAGAATTGATAAATGGGACCTCATAAAGTTGCAAAGCTTCTGCAAGGCAAAAGACACTGTCAAGAAGACAGAAAGACCCCCAACAGATTGGGAAAGGATCTTTACCTATCCTAAATCAGATAGGGGACTAATATCCAATATATATAAGGAACTCAAGAAGGTGGACTCCAGAAAATCAAATAACCCCGTTAAAAAATGGGGCTCAGAACTTAACAAAGAATTCTCACCTGAGGAATACCGAATGGCAAAGAAGCACCTGAAAAAATGTTCAACATCCTTAATCATCAGGGAAATGCAACTCAAAACAACCCTGAGATTCCACCTCACACCAGTCAGAATGGCTAAGATCAAAAATTCAAGTGACAGCAGATCCTGGCGAGGATGTGGAGAAAGAGGAACACTCCTCCATTGTTGGTGGGATTGCAAGCTGGTACAACCACTCTGGAAATCAGTTTGGCGGTTCCTCAGAAAATTGAACATAATACTACCAGAGGATCCAGAAATACCTCTCCTGGGCATATATCCAGAAGATGTTCCAACCGGTAAGAAGGACACATGCTCCACTATGTTCATAGAAGCCTTATTTATAATAGCCAGAAGTTAGAAAGAACCCAGATGCCCCTCAACAGAAGAATGGATACAGAAAATGTGGAACATTTACACAATGGAGTACTACTCAGCTATTAAAAGGAATGAATTTATAAAATTCCTAGGCAAATGGATGGATCTGGATGGCATCATCCTGAGTGAGGTAACATATTCACAAAGGAACTCACACAATATGTACTCACTGATAAGTGGATATTAGCCCAAAAACTTAGGATACCCAAGATATAAGATACAATTTGCTAAACACATGAAAGTCAAGAAGAACGAAGACCAAAGTGTGGACACTGTGCCCCTTCTTGGAATTGGGAACAAAACACCCATGGAAAGAGTTACAGAGACAAAGTTTGGAGCTGTGAAGAAAGGATGGACCATCTAAAGGCTGCTATATCCAGGGATCCATCCCATAATCAACTTCCAAACGCTGACACCATTGCATACACTAGCAAGATTTTGCTGAAAGGACCCAGATATAGCTGTCTCTTGTGAGACAATTCCGGGGCCTAGCAAAAACAGAAGTGGATGCTCACAGTCAGTTATTGGATGGATCACAGGGCCCCCAATGGAGGAACTAGAGAAAGTACCCAAGGAGCTAAAGGGAACTGCAACCCCATAGGTGAAACATTATTATGAACTAACCAGTACCCCAGAGCTCTTGACTCTAGCTGCATTTGTATCAAAAGATGGCCTAGTCGGCCATCACTGGAAAGAGAGGCCCATTGGACTTGCCAACTTTATATGCCCCAGTACAGGGGAATGCCAGGGCCAAGGGGTGGGGGAGGGTGGGTGGGGGACTGGTGGTGGAGTGTATTGGGGACATTTTGGATAGCATCGGAAATGTAATTGAGGAAAATACCTAATAAAAATAAATAAATAAATAAATAAATAAATAAATACATACATACATACATACATACATACATACATACATAAATTATATATAATATATACATATACATCATAGTTTTATAAAATCATGCATTGTATATATATATATATATATATATAATTATTTTTATTTTTTATTTATTTACTTAATTATTTTTGCTGTACGTTTTGTTTCCCTAGAGAGCCATGACACATAATAGGTAAAAGAATCAGCCTCAATCTCAACTTCAAACTGTTTGTAAATTAATTCACAAGGGCATGGATTTAAATGTAAGAACAAAATAAAAGATTTAGGAAAACTGGAAGATTTCTATGACTAAGTGAATTAAGAGTTCTAGATTTCATGGAAGAAATATTCATTCTAAAAGGAATAATTGATCCTCATTAAAACTAAGAACTTTTATGCTGAGCTGGATCGTGGTGGTGGTGGTGGTTGTGGTGGTGGTGGTGGTGGTGGTGGTGGTGGTGGTGGTAGTACATGTTTTAAACTCAGAACTTGGGAGGCAAAGGCAGGTGAGTTTGTGGTCAGGCCTGTGTACAGAGTTATCTTGAAGATGGCCAGGGTTATGCAGAGAAAATATATCTTGAAAAACAAACAACCCAAAAAACAAAAAAATAACATAGAAAAGAAATATTTTTTTTGTAGCACTTCCTGATTCAACAGTGAAGAAGCAATCTAAATCAATTATAACCCAAAAGGTAATTTCTCCCAAGGTGTATTTTTCATGAGCACAGTCCAGGTTACACAATGCATACACAAAGGAAAGGAGTTATTTTTACCTACAGAGGTGGTTAGCTTGTAGATGTCCAGCATTAAAGCACTGTATAGTGCCTCCTTGAATGGGTTAAGTATAGCCCATTCTTCCTCAGATAAATGCATTTGTATATCTTCAAATGTTAACAAGTCCTAAAGAAGAGAAAGGACTTGAATTTCTTACTGAAGCAGAAGCAGTTCTAGTACCTGCCTGTGAATCATGTCATAGGCTGCATGCTGAAGAAATTATCAGTAAAGTATTTAGGTGGAGAAATTGAGATGACCAGAGGTAGGCAAGTGGACAAGTTAATTGGTTGTAAAATACCCAGTTTCCACTCTGATCCTGCCAAGTATAGTCCTATGGAGATCAGTAAGGTCGAATGTACCCGATAACATTTGGTGTCTTAGCAGCAGGGAAAAACTAAATGAGACTGCCTGAAAAAGGGAAATGTTAAAATAAAAGAAAACAATAACAAAAAGCAATCTGACTTTCTCCACCCCCATGGCTACTTAACACCACCAAACCACTAGGAAACACTAGTGTTGGGCACATTGTTGTGTTGCCATAAAGCTGCCCTGATCATTTGCTTTCTTGGGTGTTATCCTTCATGAAGTGATTTCTCTCTTTTCCTTCTCTGTAAAATATAAAAGACTGAACTTAAAAGCACTATCTGAAGTGATACATGAGTCCCAACCTCTCTCTATAAGATCCGGTTACCATGAGTCAGCCAAAATAAACTCCGCCTGACATTCTTAGGTTGGATTATGAAAGAGGTGGTTTCTGTTGTCACTTAGTTCCCCCATCACTAGCAGCACCTAGAACATGGCACTAGGGTACACAGGCCAGTGGAAGTCCTCCTCTCTCAACTCATGGATGTATTTTCATAAAAGGATACAAGTCCCAGCATCTATTCTGCCTCTAGGGAACATAAATGCTAGCCCATGCTCCTATACTGAAAAAAACTCTCAATCACCATAGACAGAGAAAATAATATATTCCATGACAAAACCAATTTTACACATAACGTTTCCATAAATCCAGCCCTACAAAGAATAATAGATGGAAAACACCCACTGAAGGAGTGAAACTACACCCGAGAAGAAGCAAGAAAGTAATCTTTCAACAAATCCACACAAACGTACTTCCACCTCTAACAAGAAAATTAATATGAAGTAATCATATACCTTAATATCTGTTAATATGAAAATTAATATTACCAACATAACCTAATTAATTGTGAAATAATAAATGTGAGTATTTAGAAATTAGCCGTGTGTCATTCTGTTGTCCCTAATTTGGAAAATGGGATTAATAGGTCCAATGTTCTACAATCCATATAGTCTTTCTGCTTTTTTGTACATAACACAGTCTTGCTGTGTGCCACATAATGGTCTTGAAATTATACTTCTCCTATCTCAGCCTCTCTATTTGTAGGATTGTTTATTTGTTGTTTTTACACTATACTATGGTTTTCAAAACAGGTTATATATTTCAAAACTGTTTATAAACCAAAATTAATGTAGACAATTAATTTGGGAGGTGGCTTATAAGAGAAAAACAAAGAGTGAGACTGAACGTTTTGCTTGATATTTATTATTATTGTATCAATTCTGAAGAAGAGGACTTTATAAGTTACTACTATTCTGAGATGAATGCTTTTGAAAAAAAATCACATCCAATGTAAACAGAATCCTACCCTCAACTAACTTCTGTGACACCCTCCAAGCAGAACCATTCTTCATTGAAACAGTTGATGAATGACTTCAGGGATAGACCATCTTAATACACACACCATTCCTTAAGTGAATGTACCCTGTAACATGTATTCTGAGAATGACAACAATCACTCAAGTCAAATAACTTTGACCATAGCAGGAAATTAGTATCCAAAATCATGCCTTCAATTCATTCCTTGGTGCAGCAGAATTGTGAACTCTTATCTTAGCTACTATGGAGGTAAAATTCTTTGGTGATGTGAGGGAAATTCAAGTAAATCCTTATTACAATGAAATCCAGTGTTCATAAACTTCTTATTTTGTTTGAATCACAGTAAGCCAAGATTTTTTTTTAATTTCATTTTTTGTTAGATATTTTCTTCATTTACATTCCAATATTCCCCTACACCCTTCCCTGTCCTTGCTCCCCAGCCCACCTACTCCCAAGTCCTGTCCCTGGCAGTACTCTGTACTGAGGCATATAACCTTCTCAAAACCAAGGGCCTCTCCACCCACAGATGGCCTACCAGGCTATCCCCTGCTACATATTCAACTACAGACACAAGCTCTGGAGGTACTGGTTAGTTCATAATTTGTTCCTTATTTAGGGTTTCAAATCCCCTCAACTCCTTGTGTACACTCTCTAGCTCCTCCATTGGAGGCCATGTGTTCCACTCAATAGGTGACTGTGAGCATCTACTTCTGTATTTGCCAGCCACTGGACTAGCCTCACACAAGACAGCTTCAGAGTCCTCTTAGCATAATCTGTATATCAAGATTTTTAAGCTCAACTAAAAACAAAACAAACAAACAAACAAAAAACCAAAAAAAAAATACTATTTATGTTCATTAAAAAAAACAATAGTTATATATTATTTTAAAATATAATACAGTTAATATATTTGGAGTTACTTAAAATTTATATTGAGAAAAATGTATTTTCAGTATTGCTGCAGACAAACATCTACATAAGACTATTCAATTGATTGTTGTTTTATATCAAAAAAAAACTTTATAATATTCATTTTATTGTTACAATATTTTATAAATATTAAGGAACATGATAAAAAATGAAAGGTTTAATAGGTTTTGAGTGGGCATCAGCTAGAGGAGTTGTGGTACAAAAGAAAAATAAGAATGTGATGTAAGTCTGTTTACTTAAAATATGCTTTTAGATGTTAACAAATTCAGATAAATTGAAATTATGTATATTTTCTTATCATAATGCATTAAAACTTAAATCAAAACTATTTCTAGAATTGGTGGGATTGCTCAGCAGTTAGGAGCACTGGCTAATCTTTTACAGATCCTGAGTTCATTTCTCAGCAAAAACATGGTGGCTTACTACCGTTTATAAAGTGATCTGATGCCGCCTTCTGTCATGTAGGTGACCACATAAACAGAGCACTCACACATTTTAATAATTATAGACTTAAAAACTTTAAAATGTTTCTATTATTGTTTATTATTATTATGATGATGATGATGATGATGATGATGATGCCTAACTTCTTCCTTCCATTTCTTTCCACCAAACCAGCCCATATATCCCTCTTTGGTCTTTTTTAAAGTTATAGCCTTTTTGAAAAACTAATATACAAGTAGGAAAACATTGAAAGTAAATGGGAAGAATGCCCTAGGATGCATGAAATACACACTAGTCTAGTTGAAAAAAAGAAAAAAGAAAAACTAGCTATTAAGAGCAACTGTTGGTTCGACAGTAGTGATTCATGCCTGCATTTGAGAGGCAGAAGCCAAAGATTTCTGAATTCAAGGCCAGCCTGTTGTAAGTTCCAGGAAAATCAGGGCTACAGAGAGAAACCCGGTTTATAGAAATAATAATAATAATAATAAATAAAACAAAAACCAAAAACAAACAAACAAAAAAAAAAGCACCTGTTCTATGCAGAGGACGGGGCACAAAGCACCCACATAGTGGCTCACAATTTGTGCACAGTCACGTTTTTTAGAGAATCAGTGCTCTCTTCCAGCCTCTGTATGCAACAAAGGCATAAGTGAGAGAGAGGTCCTGCCCAGTCAAGCTCATAAGTGAGAGAGAGGGCCTGCAAGGCCTAATGTATGAGTGAGAGAGAGGGCCTGGGCTGCCTAGCACATAAGTGAGTGAGAGGGCCGGAGAGGCTAAGCACATAAGTGAGAGAGAGGGCCTGCACTGCCTAGCACACTCTTCTAATCCAGTTCAATACTAGGAAGGTGGAGACAGGAGGGTACCAGAGGTTGTAGAGATTCTGGATGCTCCTTTCTGAACTCTTAGGACAGCATAGACTCTTCTGGTTTGCGTATGTACATGCAGAAGTCCTCAACATTAAATGCTTACGCACATAAATAAATAAAATCCAAAAATGCTTACAAGAGCCTCTACAGTTGAAATTAACTAGTGTCATTTGCAGTGTTTCATATGTTACACATTTGTTCAAGGTTTTCAATTTTGTAAGGACTTATCAACCTATAAACAGGAAATCATTTGTCTTAAAGCCAGTAGCTTATTCCCACCTCCTGAAAACTCACTTCAAAATGATGGTACCTGGTACTCCATGTACGCATGCGCAGGGTATATTCAGCCAATCAGCGCAGGCCTTGGGTGAGACCTCTTTTGTCCATTTGGCATCACTAAGGGTACATAGAGACCTCTATCCGGGCCTGGCTCCTGACAAGTGTTTTTTTCCTTTGAGGATCTGAGCACGGAAGGGTGCGGTTGGAAGGTGTTCTCCTCTTAGATGATCTGTAAGTGATAGTTGGATCTGATCATGGTTGTTGGACAGTTAATCGAGGTGTTACGGGGTCGGACATCTCAGGCCCAGGTGGCCATTATGTGAGGAAAAGGCTCCTCATAGTCATTTCCTCTGGTATCTGAGGGTGAATGGAAGGTGGAGGACCGTATTCATGGAAGAGGAATGAACAGGTCAGGGGCAGAGAGGATTGGGAACCCTTTGAAGAGAAAAGCTTGGGGCCTTGGGATAGGATCAGAGAGCCGGCTGCAGGACTAGGGGTCGGGGGCCAGGGAGCCATGGGTGAGAAGCCTTGGCGCTTGTCCTGTGTGCTGTTCAGGATCCATTAGAAACACACTGAGGATTCCTCCCTCCTCGTTGTCTTGTCTACGGTGTGTTCCTTTGATATACACTTTATGAAAATTACAGACAGTAGAGTTGTATAAGAAGAATGAATGAAAAGAAGAAGAGGAAATATTGCAAGAGATTCATAAGTCAGCTGGTACGGATTCTGACCACGGATCCTTCCATCTCAATTGCCCATTTATTGGGATTAAAGACTTGCACTACCATGTTCAGCTTTTTCTCTCAATTTTATTTCTGTAGGATGGGATCTATCTTTGTAGTTCCGGCTGCCCTGTCTTGGGCTGGCCTCGAACTTACAATCTTCAGATGTTTGAAATCCTCGGCTTCCCCAAATCCCCATTTTCTCCAATATAAGGCCTTTATGTTTGGGTGGTGGTGATGAGTGTTTCTTGTAGACTAAGCGTTGGGTCTTTTTGATATGAACATACAGTTACCATGTTCTTTATCTTTCTGGATAGAACTGTGAGTTTACCTTAGACTGAGATAAACTGATAAACAGAATTGCTTATGTTTTGTTTAAAAAGAATGTATGGGTGATTCGATCAAAATTCAGATGCCTCAAAAATTACAGGCGAACAAATTTTGCTCATCGTTTTCTGGAAGGAGGGGAGGAATCACATATTGAAATGTGGCCAGGTTATGTCTTTTTTAAACTGAGAAATGGCAGATTGTTAACTTTGGTTCTGAAGGAGTTTTTTTTTTTTTTTAAATAAGTTAAAGAAGTTTTTGAAACAAGTTGTGAGGGAAAGGGACATGATAAATAGGATACATAGAGAAAATGTTCCTGGGAAGTATATATATATATATATATATATATATATATATATATATATATATATATATATATATATATATATATATATATATATATATGTGTGTGTGTATGTGTGTGTGTGTGTGTGTGTGTGTGTGTGTGTGTATGGGTATATGTGTGTATGTATGTGTGTGTGTGTATGTGTGTGTGTATGTGTATATTTGTGTATATATACACACACACACACACATATATATGCATCACCATTATGAATATGTATACAGAACTCTCTGATAAAGACAAATGATTAAAAATACTATATGTTAAAAAACAAAAGAAATGATCTTTCATTGAACTAAGATAATTATTTGATTTTTTTGTCATTTTAATTATTTAAATGATACCTTTTATTCAGATAACTAAGTTCTTTTTTTTTCCTTTTAATTTTTTTATTTTTTTTAAACTAAGAGGACTATTAAGTTCTTAAGAGAAGAATGGCGCTTAAGAAAATGATGGTGATACCAAAGGAAGGTTACTTATTACTTTTGGACTGTGATGATGAAGAAGATGACATAAGTGTTTCAGAGGAGTCTCTTACTAAAGGTATAGCTTATCCAGTGTTGGGCATTAATTGTGTCCTGCATTTCATTAGACCTTTACCTAGTCTCCTAAAATGGAAGAAATCTTTGTTAAGAGTTTTCATAGACTTCATTTTTAATTTTACCTATATTTATCTATTCTTATACACGAGTTTTAGCAGCACATATACCTACTCTTGAAACTATAGTCACAATATGTTGAGAAACAATAACTTGCTATGATTTTGCCCCAGGAAAAAACCTGAACATAGTTCTTATAATATGTTTGCCATACATGAATTTATTTCATAATACCTGCAAATAAATTATTTCATTTCTTTTTCTATTATATACTTACTTTATTTACATTTCACATGTTATCCCCTTTTCTAGTTTCCCTTTCAAAAATCCCCTGTCCTCTCCCCTCTCCCCCTGCTCCCCAACACACCCACTCCCAATTCCTAGCCCAGGCATTTCCCAATACTGGGGCATAGGACCTTTATAGGAACAAGTGGCTCTCCTCCCATTGTTGACCAACTACTCCATCCTCTGCTACATATGCAGCTGGGTCCATATGCCCCATTATTTCTTTTCTTTGATTGGTGGTTTAGTCCCAAGAATTGTGGGGGTACTTGTTAGTTTATGTTTTTTTTTTCCTCCTAAGTTCCTGCAAACTCCTTAAGCTCCTTGGGTACTTTCTCTAGCTCCATATTTGGGGACCCTGTGCTCAGTCCAATGGATGTCAGTGAACATCCACTTCTTTATTTGTTAGGCACTGGCAGTTCCTCTCAGGAGACAACTATATCAGTCTCCTGTCCCCAAGCTCTTGGTGCATCTTCAATAATATCTGGGTTTGGTGGCTGTTTATGGGATGGATCCCCAAGTGAGGCAGTGTATGGATTCGTTCAGTCTAAGCTCCAAACTTTGTCTCTGTAACTCCTCCCATGGGTATTTTGTTCCCCATTCTAAGAAGGAACAACATAATCACACTTTGGTCTTTCTTCTTGAGTTTCATGGGTTTTGCAAATTTTACCTTGGTCATTCTGGGATTCAGGGATAATATCCATTTATCAATGATTGCATATTATGTGTGTTCTTTTGTGATTGGGTTATCTCACTTAGGAAGATATCATCCAGATCCAACCATTTGTCTAAGAATTTCTTTAAATCATTGCTTTTAATAGCTGTGTAATAATTCATTATAGAAAAAGTACCATATTTACTATATTGATTCTTCTAAAGAGAGTCACCTGATTTCTTTTCAGACTCTTGTTATTATACATAAGGCTGCTATAAACATAGTGAAGCATGTGTCCTTATTACAAGTTGGAACATCTTCTGGGTATATGCCCAGGAGGACTATTGCTGGATCTTCTAGTAGAATTATGTCCAATTTTCTGAGGAACCACCAGACTGATTTCCAAACTGTTTGTAACAGCTTGCAAATCCACCAGCAATGGAGTGTTCATATTTCAACACATTCTCGCCAGCATCTGCTGTTATCTGAATTTTACATCTTAGCCATTCTGATGGTTGTGAGGTGGGATGTCTGGGTTATTTTGACTTACATTTCCCTGATGATTAAGGATGTTGAATATTTTTTAGGTGCTTCTAAATCATTCGGTATTCCTTAGTTGGGAATTATTTGTTTAGCTCTGTCCCAATTTTTAAAAATAGAGAAAATTGATTTTCTGGAGTCCAGATTTTTGATCTCTTTATATGTATTAGATATTAGACCCCTATCTTATTTAGGATTGGTAAAGATTTTTTTTCCCAATCTGTTAGATGCAGTTTTGTCCTATTGATAGTGTCCTTGACCTTACAGAAGCTTAGCAATTTTATGAGGTTCCATTTTTCCATGTTTAATCTTGCAGCACAAGCCATTGCTGCTCTTTTTTTTTCTTTTCATCAAGAATTTTCCCCCTTTTCCCATGTTCCATGTTCTTCCCCACTTTCTTCCCTATAAGTTTCAGTGTCTCTGGTTTTATGTACAGTTCCTTGATCCACTTAGACTTGAGCATTGTACAAGGGATGAGAATAGATCAATATGCCTTCTTCTACATGGTGACTGCCAATTGAGCCAGCACCACTGTTTGAAAATGCTGTCTTCGTTCCACTGGATTGTTTTAGCTCCTTTATCAAAGATCAAGTGTCCATATGTGTGTGGGTTTATTTCTCTGTCTTCAGTTCTATTTCATTTATCTACTTGTCTATCACTCTACCTGTACCATGCCATTTTTATCACAATTGCTCTGTAGTACAGCTTGAGTTCATGCATGGTTATTCCACAAAAGGTTCTTTTATTGTTGGGGATAGTTTTTCCTATCTTAGGGTTGTTTTTTGTCTTGTTTTGTTTTTGTTTTTGTTTGTTTGTTGTTGTTGTTTTTTTTTTTTTTTTTGTTTAATTTCAGGTGAATTTGCAAATTGCCCTTTCTAACTCATTAAAGAATTAAGTTGGTATTTTGATGGGGATTGCATTGAATCTATAGATTCCTTTTGGTAGGACAGCCATTTTTACTCTATTAATCCTTCCAATCCATGTGCATGGGCTATCTTTCCATCTTCTGAGATCTTTTTTGATTTCTTTCTTCAGAGATTTGAAGTTTTTACCATATGTATTTTTCTCTTCATAAGTTAGATTCACACCAAGGTATTTTATATTATTTGTGACTATTGTGAAGGGTGTTTTTTTGTTTGTTTGTTTGTTTGTTTTTTGTTTAGTTTGTTTTTCATCCTGCTTTTCCTTTGTGTAGAAAAAGGTCATTGACTTGTTTGAGTTAATTTTATATTCAACTACAGCACTGAAGTTGTGTATCAGGTTTAGGATTTTCTGGCAAATTTTTGGGTCACTGATACATGCTATCATATCATCTGGAAATAGTAATATTTTGACTTCTTCCTTTCCAATTTTTATTCATTTGTTCTCCTTTTGTTGTCTAATTACTCTGGATAGGTCTTCAACTACTATATTGAATAGGCAGGGAGAAAGTGGGCAGACTTGTCTAGTCCCTAATATAGTGGGTTTGTTTCAAGTTTCTCACCATTTAGTTTAATGCTGGCTACTGGTTTGCTGTCCATTGTTTTTTTTTTTTTTTATGTTTAGATATGGGCCTTGCATTCTTGATCTTTCTTGGATTTTCATTATAAATGGGTGTGCCTTTCGTCAAATAATTTCTCAGCATCTAATGAGTTGAGCATGTTGTTTTTGTCTTTGAGTTTATTTCTATAGTGGATTAATTTGATGGATTTCCATATATTAAACCATCCCAGGGATGAAGCCTACTTGAAATGATGGATGATCGTTTTGATGTATTCTTTGATTCGGTTTGCAAGGATTTTATTGAGTATTTTTGCTTTGGTATTCATACGGGAAAATGGTGTGAAGTTTCCTTTCTTCATTGGGTCTTTGTATCATTTGAATATAATTGTAATCTGGCTTCATAGAATAAACTCAATAGTATTCCTTCTCTTTTGATTTTGCATAATAGTTTGAAGAATATTGGTATTAGGTCTCCATGTGTAAGACCCCTGAAACTGGCCCTCCACTGAAGCCCATTCAAGTCCCGGAATGAGCTGGCCAGCACCCCAATGACTCAAGAGAAAACTATACCTGATGCAAACAGAAAGAGGTTTTATTATCAGCTAGCTGAGGACAAACTCCTTCCACCGTGCAGGGCAGGGGAGTTTGACCCTGAGCTGTGACAGAAGGGGGCTTTTAACAGCTGGCTGAGGAATTGGGATGAAAGTTCAGAGGAGTTGGGAACAGATGGGAGGAGTTGGGAGAAGAGTTGGAAAGAGTTGGGAGGAATGTTGTTCTCTGCCCGGATGTCTTTTGTAAAGTTACAATTATCACATCTCTGGCTGTAAGGCTCAGAAACAAAAAGGCTTTTTGCAGGCTATAAATAACAAAGAGCTTCTTTCTGACTGCATTTGTAGAGATCAGGGACAACAACCTTGGGGAATATCCAGGGGCTTTACCTTCCAGGGAAAACCGCTCTAAGTTGGAGTCTCACATTCCCCACTACTTCTTCTACATAGTTCTAGTCTTAAAACTAGGAAAAATAACCGCTAGCCCAGCTGCCAAACAAAGCAAACATAAGGTCACAGCTCTAGGATTTATAACCTTGAGAGCCTCAAAATGCACTTGAATGAGACAAAAGTTTCTCTTGCCGTGGTAAGAGGGAGGGAGGAGGTTCCTGTGCACTGCCTGGTGAATGTGAGCAGCACTGGGCCAGTGAGCCATGGTGGGCTGGGTGCAGGAGCCCAGCACATGCTGGAGTAGCAGTGGTGGGGCTTGCCAAAAGCAGCAGGTAGGTGTTTTTTGTTTGTTTGTTTGTTTTTGTTTCTTTGGTTTGTTTGTTTGTTTTTTGTTTTTTTGTTTTGTTTTGTTTTGTTTTATTTTTCAGCAATTCCAAGGCATTTTTCTGACCAGTTCTAGGGTCTTTAAGCGAGCTAGCAGGGGTTCAGAAAAAGGAACATCAGGGTCAAACATTTCCCCTGCTTCTGTTAAGGAAGGTGGTCCCCAATTGAGGAGTTGGAAGGGTGTAAGATTAAATTTTCCTGTGGTGTTCCATACTCACAATAAGTTGAAGTGAAGGAGAGCTTCATAATCTTTTCTGCATGTCTCTAAAGCCGATTTAGTCAAGGTTTCTTTTAATTCTCTATTCATCTGCTCTACCTGTTCTGATGTCTGGGGTATATAGGGACAATGTAACTTCCAATTGATCCCCAATTTTCTGGCTAACCCTTGGCTTACCTGGGCAAAGAAGGAGGGGCACTTGATTGATGAAAGTACCTTAGGGATGCCAAATGATGGGGACATTTCCTCTAATATCTTCTTTGCCTCAACATTGTAGGTCTCCTTAGTGGGGAAGGCTTCGACCAAGCCTAAAAGGGTGTCTATAAAAAGTAATAGATATTTATTACTGTACTTGGCGAAATTAACTTCAGTGAAATCTACTTTTCAGAATGTACCAGGCCGTCACCTCATAACCCCCCTCTGGGGAGCATTTTTCTGGTGGCTGACATTGGTGAGGGCACAGGCTTGGCATTCATTAACAAACTCCTGGGCAACATCTGGCAATCTAGTAACATAGTAGTTTGAGCTCTTAACAATTTTTTTAGCTTCTTAGTTTCCAAGTGGGGGAGCCTGTGTAGATTGGCTACATATTGTAACCCTTCTCTGGTGGGCAGGATCCAGTGACCATCTTGGGTCTTAGCCACTCCTTGGGTAGTATATACACATATCTCAGGTATTTTTTTTTCTGTTCTTGATCTTCTAGACTGTAGTCCAAGCCTGCGTCTTTGAGTTTATAATGGTTATTAAGTTCTTTATTTTTTTTTCCCCTAGGGCCGCATGTTTGGCAGCAAGGTCAGCCATCTGATTTCCCTTCACTATGGCATCATGACCTTTTTGGAGATGGGTGCAATATATGATGGCCAGTTAGTTTTTTTTCGAAAGTGTTTGGCTTTTAATAGGTTCAAGATTTCTTTTTTATTTTTAATATCTTTCCCATCAGATGTGAGTAAATCCTGTTTTCTATAGATCGCCCCATGTATGTGAGCAGTGGTGAAAGCATACTTGCTGTCTGTGTAGATATTGGTGTTTTTCTCTTTGGCCAGCTGCAAGGCTTGGGTGAGTGTGATTAGCTCGTCTCTCTGGGCTGTCATGCCTTCAGGCAAGCTGCTGTCCCCGATGGTTTTTTTTTCCATTGACCACTGCTGCCCCTGCTTTTCTTTTACCTTCAACCAAAAAGCGAATACCATCTGTGTACCAGTTATGGCAGCCTGGCCATGGCTGGTCAGTGAGGTATTTCTTAATTTCAGTTTTTTTCTGCCAGGATGTCTATACCTTGGTGTATTTGTAGGAAGTCGTCTGCTTCCGGCAGCAAGGTGGCAGTATTCAGGATGGGAAGGGGTGCAAACTATATTCTTTCAGTCAGTAAAAGGCTCTGTTAATGGGTCCTGTGAGCAATAGTCATCCAGCAATCAGGCAGCTGTCTAATGATGCTTTTTAAGGCATGGGGATATAGGGGCTACTACTATAGTTCATTGACCTAGAGTCAGTTTGTCAGCCTCTTTGAGAAATACTGACACAGCAGCAGCGATAACTTTTAAGTAAGATGGTAAGATGGTCCTCCACTGGCCACTGGGTCTAGTTTTTTTTTTTTTTACAATTGGGCCACAGGTCGTTTCTATTTCCCCAGATTTTGGGTCAGGACCCATCTCACTATTTCTGCTGTTTGGTCTACATAGAGAATGAAAGGCTAGTTCAGGTCTTGCAGGACTAGAGCTGATGCACTAAGCAAGATTTTTTAATCTCTTTAAAGGCTTCCGGTGTTTGGGGGTCCATGAGAAAGTCACAGTCTCTTTAGTAAGGGGGTATGGTAGAGAGTGCCAGGGTGGCAAAGCCTGGCTTTTTAACTGGTAGCAACAGAGTATTCCAGGAAGACTGACAAGGGACCAAAACACCAAGTTTTAAGAGACTATGAATGTGAGGTCTGATGCCCTCTTGGGCCTCTTTGCTCATGGGGTATTGTTGTATCAGTTTCCAGTGTCACAAGGATGGGGTGCACCCTCTTTGCCTCTCTTATATCCCAAGTATCTGCCCAGCATTTAGGATATCTCCCCTACCTGGTCCCTTCTAATACTTTTCTTGACAGGGATTGAGGCTCATGTAATCTATATTCTTCTTCTAATTTTAAAATTCAAATTATAGAGATAGAGGCTTGCCAAGGGATTGAAGTTCCTTCAAAAGAAAAGCTTATTTGGACTTTTAAATTTGCTACTATGTCTCTTCTCAACAATGTGGTGGGGCATTCATTAATGATGAGGAAGGAATCAGTTACTTGGCTTACTTCTAGATTAATTTTCTTATCAGTGGTCCAAGATTATGGTTTCTGTCTTTTTTGTGTGTGTGTTTGTGTGTGTGTTTTCGAGACAGGGTTTCTCTGTGTTGCCTTGGCTGTCCTGGAACTCACTCTGTAGACTAGGCTGGCCTCGAACTCAGAAATTCACCTGCCTCTGCCTAACGAGTGCTGGGATTAAAGGCGTGTGCTACCAAGCAAGGTGAGAATGGTTTCTGAACAGTAGCCCCAATTACTTCGTTTTTCTGGTTACTCAATTTCTCCAGTGACTTTGTCAGGACTGAAAAAACTGCTCTGATACCAAGAAGGGAAGCCGTAGGGGTCTCTTCCACAGTTAGGGTTACACTAGTCTCAGGGAATGGGTCTGTGCCCCATATCCCCTAGTCATCATCCCCTGGAGTAAGGACTTAGTTGTTCTGATATCTGTCTCATTCATGGCACAGTCTCTTGCCCAGTGTCCCTTTTCTTTACAGTACCCACATTGGTCCTTATGTAGAGGTGGTCGTAAAGGTCCTATGGAGTTCTGAGGTCTTTTTGGCCCTGTGTTGCCCAGGTACCCTGCCTGCCTTCTCCCTCCAACTTTTTTATAAACTTCCTTATCACTTGCAAATGTATCCAAAATCCTATTTAAAATTCTTGCCTGCCTTCCATCTCATCTACTTTCTCTTGCCTCAGATGCTCTCTATTCTCTTTCTCCTATTTCTTTTTAGTCTCTCTCTTATGGTACACTCTCTGCCTCCTTAACCAGATCTTGCAAAGATAGTGTTTACAGACTCTCTAGACACTGTAACATTCTCCTAATGGCAGAAGCAGACTGCCCAATGAAAGGCATGACCAGAGCGGCCTGCTGGCTCTCTGACACAGGGAGTGTAATGCCTGTATGCTTCTAAGAGGCACTCTAGAAACTCTGCTGGTAGCTCCTTTTCCTCTTGTAGGATCCCTCTTACCTTGGCCACATTGCTGGGTTGTCTGTCAGCTCCTCTCATTCCTGGTAATGTATCCCTGCGCCAAACTGTCAACTGCTCACTACCTTCAGGCCTGTTAGGGTACCAGTCAGTATGTGTCAGAGGGGGAAGCATGCATCTATTTCATTTGGAAGTTGTGTCAGCCATCCATTTGCCCCCAGCACATTCATTCTTACCTCCAGCAGAATCCTTTTCTTCTCCTGTGTGATAAAAATAACCCTTAAAAGCTGTTGACAGTCATCTCAAGTGGTCTGATGAGAAAACATGAGAGATTCCATTAGATTAGTAAGGGTAGAGGGGTTTTCAGAGAAGGTGGCGAGATTTGCCTTCCAATTATAGAGATCAGAGAAGGAAAAAGACCAGTAATGAAGAGGCTGCAGTTCCGGGGTCTGCTGGAGTAGGCCATAAGTACCTAAAGCCAGCAAGGTTGTTGAGTCTGGTCTCTCTTAGCTCCATGCTCATTTGTCTTGTGTTCCAGAAGCTGGTCCCTCCCCCGTGTCTCCAGTGGTACCCTGGTGAGGTATCTGGGAGAGACCAGTTAGTGATATGAGGGTGTGGTGTTACAATATTCTGGAGGTTCTTCTATCTCTGGATAGATCTTGGGAGGAGCCAAGGGTTGCAGTTCACCCCCCAACATATTTATCTTAGGGTTTTTGTTGTTGTTGTTGTTTTTTTGTTTTTTTGTTTTTTTTTTTTGTTGTTTTTTTGGTGAGTGGTGGAAAGCTAGGACTCAGGAGTCCAGCTTGTTCTTCTGAACCCAAGGCTTCAACCAGGATGGGGTCAGGGGAGCTTCCTGCGCCGAAATTTCCGAGATGTCAATGTAGGGTTCTTGTTCTGGTTGAGACCCTAGTCTCTTCTGTGCAACAACATCTTTAACTGCAGAAATGACAATCAGTTCAATAGTGTCCTCTGTTGGCCAACTAACACCAAAAGCTGGCCATTTCGTTGAGAAGAAAGTTCTCCAAAATCTCTTTCTGACATCTACAAACAGACTGTGAATCCTAGTAGTAATTTCAGTTCAATTCTCAAGAGTCAATCCAAGAGGAGTGCTAATAGTCTGTCCCATCATCAGAGTCACATACAGGGAGACAAACACTATATATATATTATATATATATATATATAAACAGAAACAGACAGCTGAGTGAGCACATGCTCACTTGGCACCCAGTAACAGAAACAGACAGCCAAGTGAGCACACTCTCATTTGGCACCTCGATTGGAGATCTCCATGCAGCCCTGGAGCTCCCTCATACCTTCTGGGACATCTCCCAGTGCAGCAAGCGGTTACGACTAACATGTCTCTCAGTAACCCTGCCCTCCATCCAGAACAGGGAGGTCATTGTTCTCAGGAGTGCAGACAACTACAAACCATAATGCTGAATTCAAACATAGCCGACAGACAAAGACATAGCAAAGACAGGATCCTACCTCCAAGTGGGGTCTCTGAGAACTGGGGTAGGCCTCCTGGTGTATGAGAACGCACATGTAAGACTCCCGAAGTTGGGCTTCCACTCATGTTCCAGAATGAGCTGGACAGCAAACTCAAGAGATAATCACACCTGATGCAAACTACAAGACGTGTTATTATCAGCTAGCTGAGGATGAAGTCCTTCTACCGTACAGGGTGGGGATTTCAACCCGGAGTGGTGACAGTGGGGGGCTTTTAACAGCTAGCTGAGGAATTGGGAAGAGTTGGGAGGATAGCTAGGAGGAAGTGGGTAGAGTTGGGAGGAGTTGGGAGGAGTTGGGAGGAACTGGGTGCAGTTGGGAGGAGATGGGAAAAGTTGGGAGGAGTGTTCTTCTCTGCCCAATTGTCTTTGGCAAAATTACAATTATCACATCTCTGGCTGTAAGGCTCAGAAACAAAAAAAGGCTTTTTGCAGGCTATAGTGAACAAAGAGCTTCTTTCTAGCTGTATGTTTAGAGATTAGGGAAAACAAGCTTGGGGAAAGTCCAGGGGCTTTACCTTCCAGGGAGAAACGCTCTAAGTCGGGGTCTCACACATGAAGATCTGATAGAAATCTGATGGGTTCATCAGATCCTGGGCTTTTTTTGGGTTGGGAGACTATTAATGACTGCTTCTATTTCTTTAGGAGTTATTGGAGTAATTACAGGAATTATCTGATACTGATTTCAATTTCGTACCTATTATCTGTCTAGGCAAGTGTGCATTTTGTCCTTATTTCCTAATTTTCATTTTTTTTTGAATACATGCTTGTTTAATAAGATCTGATCTGGATTTCCTAAGTTTCTGTTGTTATGGCTCCCTTTTCAATTCTGGTTTTGTGAATTTGGTTACTGTCCCTTTGCCCTGTAGTTAGTCTGGCTAATATTTTATCTATCTTCTTGATTTTCTCAAAGAATCAGCTCCTAATTTGTTTGATTTGTGTGTGTGTGTGTGTGTGTGTGTGTGTGTGTGTGTGTGTGTGTGTGTGTGTGTGTAGAATTCCTTTGTTTCCATTTGGTTGATTTCAACCCTGAGATTGATTATTTCCTGCCTTCTACTCCTCTTGAGTGAATTTACTTCCGTTTGTTCTAGAATGTTTAGGTGTGCTGTCAACCTACTCCTGTATCCTCTGTCAATGTTTATTTGGAGGCATTCATAGCTATGAGTTTCCTTCTTAGAACTGCTTTCATTGTGTCCCATAACTTTTGGTATGTTGCAGATCCATTTTCATTAAACTCTAAAAAGTCTTAAATTTATTTCTATTTCCTCCTTGCCCAAGTTATCACTCACTATATTGTTGTTCACCTACTATGTTTATGTGTGTTTTCAATTATTTATAACATTATTGAAAATCAACCTTAGTCCTTGGTGATCAGGTAGGATGCATGGGATTATTACAACATTTTTATACCTGTTAAGGCATGTTTTGGGACTGATTATATGGAGAAGGCATCATGAGGTGCTGAGAAGAATGGGCATCATTTTGTTTTAGGGTAAAATGTTCTATAGATATCAACTAATCTATTTGTTTCATAACTTCTGTTAGGTTCGCTGAGTCCCTTTTTAATTTTTGATTCCAGTATCTGTCTATTAATGAGGGAGGGGAGTTCCGCTATTATTGTCTTGGGTACAATGTGTGATTTGAGCTCTACTAAAGTTTCTTATAGGAATGTGAATGCCATTGCATTTGGTGTATAAATGTTCAGAATTGGGAGTTCATCTTGGTAAATTTTAACTTTGATGAATATGAAGTGTCCCTCCTTGTCTTTTTTGATAACTTTGGGTTGAAAGTCAAATTTATTTGATATTAGAATTGCTACTCAAGCTTGTTTCTTTGGACCATTAGCTTGGAAAATTGTTTTCCAGTCTTTTACTCTGAAGTAATATCTGTCTTTGTCCCTGATGTTGGATTCTGGTATGATGGGTGTTGCTTACACATCCAGTCTGTTAGTCTATGTCTTTTTATTGGTGAATTGAATCCCCTCATATTAAGAGATACTAAGGAAAAGTCTTTGTTGCTTCCTGATATTTTGGTGGAATTTTTTCATGTAGCTATCTTCTTTTATGTTTGCTTCAAGAAAAACGTCTTGCTTTTTCGAGAGTGTAATTTCCCTCCTTATATTGGAGTTTTCCCTTTATTATCCCTTAGAGGGCTGGATTTGTTCAAAAATATTGTGTAAATATTGTTTTTTCATGGAATACCTTCTTTTTTTTCATTTTTAAAGTATGGTGCATATTTTATTTTAAAGAAATCCTTTATGTTCATATCTAAACATACGTTAAAGGAAAATATAAAGAAATTTTACTGGTAACTTTCTTTTTTTTAATTTTTAATATTTTATCACATAATTTCCTCAGTTACATTTCCAATGCTATCCCAAAAGTCCCCCATAGCGCCCCCCACTTCCCTACCCACCCATTCCCATTCTTTTGGCCCTGGCATTCCCCTATATTGGGGCATATAAGTTTGCAAGTCCAATGGGCCTCTCTTTCCAATGGTGGCCGACTAGGCCATCTTTCGATACATACGCAGCTAGAGACAACAGCTCCGGGGTTCTGGTTAGTACATCATGTTGTTCCAACAATAGGGTTGCAGATCCCTTTAGCTTTTTGGGTACTTTCTCTAGCTTCTCCATTGGGAGCCCTGTGATACATCCAATAACTGACTGTGAACATCCACTCCTGTGTTTGCTAGGCCCCGGCATCGTCTCACAAGAGACAGCTATATTTGGGTCCTTCCAGCAAAATCTTGCTAGTGTATGCAATGGTGTCAGCGTTTAGAAGCTGATTATGGGAAGGAACCTTGGATACCGCAGTCTCTAAATGGTCCATCCTTTCATCACAGCTCCGAACTTTGTCTCTGTAACTCCTTCCCTGGGTGTTTTGTTCCCAATTCTAAGAAGGGGCACAGTGTCCACACTTTGGTCTTCATTCTTCTTGAGTTTCATGCATTTAGTAAATTGTATCTTATATCTTGGGTATCCTAAGTTTTGGGCTAATATCCACTTATCAGTGAATACCTATTATGTGAGTTCTTTTGTGATTGTGTTACTTCACTCAAAATGATGCCCTCCAGGTCCGTCCATTTGGCTAGGAATTTCATAAATTCATTCTTTTTAATAGCTGAGTAGTACTCCATTGTGTAAATGTACCATAATTTCTGTATCCATTCCTCTGTTGAGGGACATCTGGGTTCTTTCCAGCTTCTGGCTATTATAAATAGGGCTGCTATGAACATAGTGGAGCATGTGTCCTTTTTACCGGTTGGGACATCTTCTGGATATATGCCCAGGAGAGGTATTGCTTGATCCTCCGGTAGTACTATGTCCAATTTTCTGAGGAACCGCCAGACAGATTTCCAGAGTGGTTGTACAAGCTTGCAATCCCACCAACAATGGTGGAGTGTTCCTCTTTCTCCACATCCTCGCCAGAATCTGCAGTCACATGAATTTTTGATCTTAGCCATTCTGACTGGTGTGAGCTGGAATCTCAGGGTTGTTTTGATTTGCATTTCCCTGATGATTAAGGATGTTGAACTTTTTTTCAGGTGCTTCTCTGCCATTCGGTATTCCTCAGGTGAGAATTCTTTGTTCAGTTCTGAGCCCCATTTTTTAATGGGGTTATTTGACTTTCTGGATTCTACCTTCTTGAGATCTTTATATATATTGGATATTAGTCCCTTATTTGATTTAGGATAGGTGAAGCTCCTTTCCAATATGTTGGTGGTTTTTTTTGTCTTTTTTTTTTTTCCTTTTTTTTTTTTTTATTTATTTTTTTTTATTTTTATTACATATTTTCCTCAATTACATTTCCAATACTATCCCAAAAGTCCCCCATAGCGCTCCCCACTTCCCTACCCACCCATTCCCATTCTTTTGGCCCTGGCATTCCCCTATATTGGGGCATATAAAGTTTGCAAGTCCAATGGGCCTCTCTTTCCATTGATGGCCGACTAGGCCATCTTTCAATACATATGCAGCTAGAGACAAGAGCTCCAGGGTTCTGGTTAGTACATCATGTTGTTCCAACAATAGGGTTGCAGATCCCTTTAGCTCCTTGGGTACTTTCTCTAGCTTCTCCATTGGGAGCCCTGTGATACATCCAATAGCTGACTGTGAACATCCACTCCTGTGTTTGCTAGGCCCCGGCATCGTCTCACAAGAGACAGCTATATTTGGGTCCTTTCAGCAAAATCTTGCTAGTGTATGCAATGGTGTCAGCGTTTAGAAGCTGATTATGGGACGGATCCCTGGATACAGCAGTCTCTAAATGGTCCATCCTTTCATCACAGCTACGAACTTTGTCTCTGTAACTCCTTCCCTGGGTGTTTTGTTCCCAATTCTAAGAAGGTGCACAGTGTCCACACTTTGGTCTTCATTCTTCTTGAGTTTCATGCGTTTATCAAATTGTATCTTATATCTTGGGTATCCTAAGTTTTGGGCTAATATCCACTTATCAATGAATACATATTGTGTGAGTTCTTTTGTGATTGTGTTACTTCACTCAAGATGATGCCCTCCAGGTCCATCCATTTGGCTAGGAATTTCATAAATTCATTCTTTTTAATAGCTGAGTAGTACTCCATTGTGTAAATGTACCATAATTTCTGTATCCATTCCTCTGTTGAGGGACATCTGGGTTCTTTCCAGCTTCTGGCTATTATAAATAGGGCTGCTATGAACATAGTGGAGCATGTGTCCTTTTTACCGGTTGGGACATCTTCTGGATATATGCCCAGGAGAGGTATTGCTTGATCCTCCGGTAGTACTATGTCCAATTTTCTGAGGAACCGCCAGACAGATTTCCAGAGTGGTTGTACAAGCTTGCAATCCCACCAACAATGGTGGAGTGTTCCTCTTTCTCCACATCCTCGCCAGAATCTGCAGTCACATGAATTTTTGATCTTAGCCATTCTGACTGGTGTGAGCTGGAATCTCAGGGTTGTTTTGATTTGCATTTCCCTGATGATTAAGGATATTGAACTTTTTTTCAGGTGCTTCTCTGCCATTCGGTATTCCTCAGGTGAGAATTCTTTGTTCAGTTCTGAGCCCCATTTTTTAATGGGGTTATTTGACTTTCTGGATTCTACCTTCTTGAGATCTTTATATATATTGGATATTAGTCCCTTATTTGATTTAGGATAGGTGAAGCTCCTTTCCAATATGTTGGTGGTTTTTTTTGTCTTATTGATGGTGTCTTTAGCCTTGCAGAAGCTTTGCAGTTTCATGAGGTCCCACTTGTCAATTCTTGATCTTACAGCACAAGCCATTACTGTTCTATTCAGGAATTTTTCACCTGTGCCCATATCTTCAAGGCTTTTCCCCACTTTCTCCTCTATAAGTTTCAGTGTCTCTGGTTTTATGTGAAGTTCCTTAATCCACTTAGACTTGACCTTAGTACAAGGAGATAGGAATGGATCGATTCGCATTCTTCTACATGTTAACAACCAGTTGTGCCAGCACCATTTGTTGAAAATGCTGTCTTTCTTCCACTGGATGTTTTTAGCTCCCTTGTCGAAGATCGAGTGACCTTAGGTGTGTGGGTTCATTTCTGGGTCTTCAATTCTATTCCATTGGTCTATTTGTCTGTCACTATACCAGTACCATGCAGTTTTTATCACAATTGCTCTTTAGTAAAGCTTTAGGTCCGGCATGGTGATTCCACCAGAGGTTCTTTTATCCTTCAGAAGAGTTTTTGCTATCCTAGGTTTTTTGTTATTCCAGATGAATTTGCAGATTGCACTTTCTAATTCGTTGAAGAAATGATTTGGAATTTTGATGGGGATTGCATTGAATCTGTAGATTGCTTTTGGCAAGATAGCCGTTTTTACAATGTTGATCCTGCCAATCCATTAGCATGGGAGATCTTTCCATCTTCTGAGATCTTCTAGAATTTCTTTCTTCAGAGACTTGAAGTTTTTATTATACAGATCTTTCACTTCCTTAGTTAGAGTCACGCCAAGATATTTAATATTATTTGTGACTATTGAGAAGAGTGTTGTTTCCCTAATTTCTTTCTCAGCCTGTTTATTCTTTGTGTAGAGAAAGGCCATTGATTTGTTTGAGTTAATTTTATATCCAGCTACTTCACCGAAGCTGTTTATCAGGATTAGAAGTTCTCTGGTTGAATTTTTAGGGTCACTTATATATACTATCATATCATCTGCAAAAAGTGATATTTTGACTTCATCTTTTCCAATTTGTATCCCTTTGATCTCCTTTTGTTGTCGAATTGCTCTGGCTAGGACTTCAAGTACAATGTTGAATAGGTATGGAGAAAGTGGACAGCCTTGTCTAGTCCCTGATTTTAGAGGGATTGCTTCAAGCTTCTCACCATTTATTTTGATGTTGGCTACTGGTTTGCTGTAGATTGCTTTTATCATGTTTAGGTATGGGCCTTGAATTCCTGATCATCCAAGACTTTTATCATGAATGGGTGTTGGATCTTGTCAAATGCTTTTTCCACATCAAAGGAGATGACCATGTGGTTTTTTTCTTTGAGTTTGTTTATATACTGGATTACGTTGATGGATTTCCATATATTGAACCATCCCTGCATCCCTGGGATGAAACATACTTGGTCAGGATGGATGATTGTTTTGATGTGTTCTTGGATTCGGTTAGCAAGAACTTTATTGAGGATTTTTGCATCAATATTCATAAGGGATATTGGTCTGAAGTTCTCTATCTTTGTTGGGTCTTTTTGTGGTTTAGGTATCAGAGTAATTGTGGCTTCATAGAATGAGTTGGGTAGAGTACCTTCTGTTTCTATTTTGTGGAATAGTTTGTGAAGAACTGGGATTAGATCTTCTTTGAAGGTCTGATAGAACTCTGCACTAAACCCATCTGGTCCTGGGCTTTTTTTAGTTGAGAGACTATTAATGACTGCTTCTATTTCTTTGGGGGATATAGGGCTGTTTAGATCATTAACCTGATCTTGATTCAACTTTGGTACCTGGTATCTGTCTAGGAACTTCTCCATTTCATCCAGGTTCTCCAGTCTTGTTGAGTATAGCCTTTGGTAGAGGGATCTGATGGTGTTTTGGATGTCTTCAGGATCTGTTGTTATGTCTCCTTTTTCATTTCTGATTTTGTTTATTAGGATGCTTTCCCTGTGCCCTCTAGTGAGTCTGGCTAAGGGTTTATCTATCTTGTTGATTTTCTCAAAGAACCAGCTCCTTGATTAGTTTTTCTTTGAATAGTTCTTGTTTCCACTTGGTTGATTTCGCCCCTGAGTTGATTATTTCCTGCCGTCTACTCCTCTTGGGTAAATTTGCTTCCTTTTGTTCTAGTGCTTTTAGGTATGTTGTCAAGCTGCTAATATTTGCTCTCTCTAGTTTCCTTTTGGAGGCACTCAGAGCTATGAGTTTTCCTCTTAGAAATGCTTTCATTGCATCCCATAAGTTTGGGTATGTTGTGGCTTCATTTTCATTGAACTCTAAAAAGTCCTTAATTTCTTTCTTTATTCCTTCCTTTACCAAGGTATCATTGAGAAGAGTGTTGTTCAATTTCCACATGAAGGTTGGCTTTCTATTATTTATTTTTTATTGAAGATCAGCCTTAGTCCATGGTGATATGATAGGATGCATGGGACAATTTCAATATTTTTGTATCTGTTGAGGCCTGTTTTGTGACCAATTATGTGGTCAATTTTGGAGAAGGTACAATGAGGTGCTGAAAAGAAGGTATATCCTTTTGTTTTAGGATAGAATGTTCTGTAGATATCTGCCAGATCCCTTTGATTCATAATTTCTGTTAGTTTCACTGTGTCCCTGTTTAGTTTCTGTTTCCATTATCTGTCCATTGGTTAAAGTGGTGTGTTGAAGTCTCCCACTATTATTGTATGAGGTGCAATGTGTGCTTTGAGATTTACTAAAGTTTCTTTAATGAATGTGGCTGCCTTTGTATTTGGAGCATAGATATTCAGGATTTATAGTTCCTCTTGGAGGATTTTACCGTTGATGAGTATGAAGTGTCCCTCCCTGTCTTTTTTAATGACTTTGGGTTGGAAGTCAATCTTATCAGATATTAGAATGGCTACTCCAGCTTGTTTCTTCATACCATTTGCTTGGAAAATTGTTTTCCAGCCTTTCATTCTGAGGTAGTGTCTATCTTTTTCTCTGAAATGAGTTTCCTGTAAGCAGCAAAATGTTGGGTCTTGTTTGTGTAGCCAGTTTGTTAGTCTATGTCTTTTTATCGGGGAGTTGAGACCATTGATATTAAGAGATATTAAGGAAAAGTAATTGTTGTTTTCTATTATTTTTGTTGTTAAAGTTGGCATTCTGTTCTTGTGGCTCTCTTCTGTTAGGTTTGTTGAGGGATGACCTTCTTGTTGTTTCTAGGGCGTGGTTCCTGTCCTTGTATTGTTTTTTTTTTTTTTTTTTTTCTGTTATTATCCTTTTAAGGGCTGGATTCATGGAGAGTTAATGTGTGCATTTGGTTTTGTCGTGGAATACTTTGGTTTCTCCATCTATGTTAATTGAGAGTTTGTCTGGGTATAGTAGCCTGGGATGGAGTTTGTGTTCTTTTAGTGTCAGTATAACATCCGTCCAGGATCTTCTGGCTTTCATAGTCTGGTGAGAAATCTGGTGTAATTCTGATAGGCTTGCCTTTATATGTTACTTGGCCTTTTTCTCTTACTACTTTTAGTATTCTGTTTTTATTTAGAGCATTTGTTGTTCTGATTATTATGTGTCGGGAGGTATTTCTTTTCTGGTCCAGTCTATTTGGAGTTCTTTAGGCTTCTTGTATGTTCATGGGCATCTCTTTCTTTAGATTTGGGAAGTTTTCTTCTATAATTTTGTTGAAGATGTTTGCTGGTCCTTTGAGTTGAAAATCTTCATTCTCATCCACTCCTATTATCCGTAGGTTTGGTCTTCTCATTGTGTCCTGGATTTCTTGGATGTTTTGAGTTAGGATCTTTTTGCATTTTACATTTTCCTTGATTGTTGTGCCGATGTTCTCTATGGAACCTTCTGCACCTGAGATTCTCTCTTCCATCTCTTGTATTCTGTTGCTGATGCTCGTATCTATGGTTCCAGATTTCTTTCCTAGGGTTTCTATCTCCAGTGTTGCCTCATTTTGTGTTTTCTTTATTGTGTCTACTTCCCTTTTTAGGTCTAGTATGGTTTTGTTCAATTCCATCATCTGTTTGGATGTGTTTTCCTGTTTTTCTGTAAGGACTTATACCCGTTTGATTATGTTATCCTGTTTTTCTTTAAGGATTTGTAAATCTTTAGCAGTGTTCTCCTGCAATTCTTTAAGGGATTTTTGTGCTTCCTCTTTACTGTCTTCTACCTGTTTACCAGTGTTCCTTTGCATTTCTTTAAGTGTGTTATTAAAGTCCATCTTGAAGTCCTCTACCATCATCATGAGATATGCTTTTAGATCCGTGTCTAGCTTTTCTGGTGTGTTGGGGTGCCCTGGACTGGGCGAAGTGGGAGTGCTGGGTTCTGATGATGGTGAGTGGTCTTGGTTTCTGTTAGTAAGATTATTACGTTTACCTTTCGCCATCTGGTAATCTCTGGGGTTAGTTGTTGTCATTGTCACTGTTTAAAGATTGGAGCAGAAGCTGTGTTCCACTCACCAGCAGTCTCAAATTCCTGTTGTGGGGGTCGTGGGTAGCTGGCGGGTGTCAGCCGACCCTGTGCTCTAGCTACCCTGGTGCTGTTCCGGCCGGAAGAGGCCTGTGGTCCTACTCAGGCGGGTTTTCTGCTTCCCTAACTAATGCAGTCTCAGGTCCCGCACACAATTGGATTGGAGCAGAAGCTGTGTTCCACTCACCAGAAGTCTTAAGATCCTGTGGCGGGTGTTGTGGGTAGCTGGCAAGTGTCAGCTGACCCTGCGCCCTAGCTACACTGGCACTTTTCTGACCGGAGAGGCTTGTGGCCCTACTCATGGAATACCTTCTTTTCTCAAACTATGGTAAGATATTTTTGCTGTGTATTATAGCCTTGGCTGGCATTTCTGTATGATATATGCCCAGGATCTTATGGCTTTCATAGTCTCAGAGGTTAAGTTAGGTATAGTTCTGATAAGTCTTCCTTTATAAGTTACTTGAAATTTCCCATATTGCTTTTAATATTCTTTCTTTCATTCTGTTCTTTTTCCCTTTTCCTTTTTTTTTTTTTTTTTGCATTTGATGTTTGGATTATTATATGATGGCTGGAATTTCTCTTCTGGTCTAAACTATTTGGAGTTTTGTAGGCTTCTTGTATATTCACGGAAAACTCGTTTTTTAGGTTAGGGAAATTTTCTTCTATAATTTTGTTGAATATACTCACTGTCCCTATAGTTTGGAAAAATTACTTTTCATCAATACCTATTATCCTTAAATTTCGTCATCTCTTTGTGTCCTGGATTTCATCGATGTAATTATTTCCTTTCTAAAATCTCTTTCAAAAACTCACATGGGCAGTTTCTTGAGAGAAATTAAAATCTTTAGTACTTTATTAACTATTACTTATATAGCATCCATTCAAATGTTTCTATTTTCTCTTGTCAATACAGTTAGAAAGAGCCCAGCATTTGACAAAGATGAGAATATATCGACTCACGTAAAAAAGGATGGAGATATGGGGTAAAATTTTCAATAGAGTATTTCAATAGAGTTCAATAGAGTACTTCATAAGTAGTGTTTGTGATCCCTTCACTGGAGAAGTAGATTCAGGAAGATGAACAATTCAAAGTCAGACACTGCTATATGTTGTGTTCAAGCCCAGATTGAGGTCCTTGAGACATTGTGATCACAAACACATAGCAACTCATACAGTAGGACCACTTGCATGAGATCTACCCAGATATACACAAAAAGAAAAGGAAAAACATCAAAAGAATAAGAGGGGGGGCATCTGGGAAGAAGAAGGGTCTCAGCAAGAGTGGTAGAGGTATGAATAAACTACTGTGGGGTGTAAATGTATGAATTGTAAAAAAGTAAATCATACAAGTTCACTTTGGTAGTCCACCATGTATTTTATATGTATATGTCATTTGTTCCGAACCAAACATATATTTATTATAAATAATTAAAAGAAGGTTCTGTTTAAAGTTTTCTGTGGGGAAGAAAAATGTCCTACCAGTTCACGATATTTCTTACGTTAATTTTTATATTCCTTTCTTAACAGAGGTGAACTAGACAGTATGTGGATAAATCTGGAGGTATGTGTTTTTGGAGGTTTTTGCCTGGTTTTTGAAGAGGTCAGAAGAGGGAATCAGATCTCTATAACCCCTATACCATAGGGGATAATTTTAGATTTCACAGTAATTGTAGTTCTCTTTAAAACCCATATGAGATGACTTCTCAACCAACATTCAGAATGAACGATTAGCTGAAGATGTAGCTCAGTGGTAAAATACCATGTAAAAGTTATGAGTTTCATCTTCAGTGGGCAAAACAAAAAAAGAAAAAAACAAAAACAAAACAAAACCCAACCAACCCACCAAATTAACAAAAAAACTACCAAACAAACAAAACTCTGCAATAAGCCTCTCAAATGAAATGTTAGTTTGTGCAGTTTTCCAAATCAACTTCAGATTGTAAAGTGAGCAAGAAACCCAATTTCTTGTTGTAAGGAAACGAGCAAAACCAGCATTAAGCATTTTAGGAGCCTAAACTTAGGCATGATTAGAGAGAGAGAGAGAGAGAAAAAGAAGAGAGTGGCTACAATCTGTTTTGGTAAAGCACTTGCCTTGAAAGTATATGGAGTTAAGGTGGGGACATAGAATCCACTTAAAAAATGCAGGCTGCAACCCAGTGTTGAGTAGGTGGAGACACCTTGCTGGCTAGCAAGGCTAGTGGCATTGGTGAGCTGCAGATTCTGAGAGACCATGTCTCAAGTTTTAAGTTTGGTCAGCTAGTGATATCACATGCCTTAATTCCAGCAATTGGGAGGCAGAGGCAGGGAGATTTCTGAGTTTGAGGCCAGCTTAGTATACAGGGTGAGTTCCAGGACAACCAAGGCTATACAGAGAAACCCTGTCTTGAATAAAAAAATAAAATAAAAGTAAGTTGGAATATGATTAGAATGCAGTAGATGTCTATTTGTGGCCTTCTTGTGCACACTCATACTGAAATATATACACATCATTTTTTTGCCAAAACTCTTTTTAAGATTCACACAATCCGGTAAAATTATGGTTTTTTTTTTCTCTTTCTTGAAATAGATAATATTAAGAAAGTGTCATAATTTTATGATCTCTCCTGTATAGTAAAAATGAACATCTATCGAGAGACATGATCCAGCACACCTTAAAACATGCAAAGGACAGGGATGGAATGATGGCTTAGAAATTAAGAGCACTTGTTGTTCTTGGACAGAACCAAGTTTTAGTTCCTAGAACCCACATAATGGCTCACAACCATTTTTAATTCTATATCCAGGGGTTTTGGAATTCTCTTCTAGTTTCTATGAACAACATACATGCAGGTTGTATAAATACAAACATGCAAAAACACATTACATAAAAAATAAAACAATTTAAATTATAATCAAGAGGCCCTTCATCTGAAAAAAAAAAGTAGGAGAGTCTTTTTAGGGGTTCATTTATTTTAACTTTCAAGTTAGTATTGCAAACTTGGAAAATGGAAAGCCTCTGGGTATTAGTAGCAGCTAAAATACTACCTCCCTTTTGCTGCTTGGATGACAGATGAGTGATAGAGCCTAAATCGCCCGTAGTACACATGTGAAAACACGGCCAATCAACAAGGGGCTTTGCTGAGATTGATCTCCTGCTATCCAAACCCTGTTACCCAGTATGCTTTGTAGTGGTCATGAATCCCAGTTCTTGAGGAAGAAATGTGCGTGAGGAAGCATGGTAGGGAGAAGTCTCAGTGGAGGTAGTCAATTGTCTGTTGAAAGATGGTTAATCCTGTTTGAGCTGGAGGTCTGTGTTGGGATGAAGGTGGAAGGGTGGACAGGTTACTTCAGGAGTAAGGAGAGGAGGTGACTCTCACTGGACTCAGGAAGGTACTGCTTCCAAGTTCACAATTGACTTTCCCATCGGCATCTGCTGAGAAAAACAGAGAACTTCACTAAGGGCAGGAGTTTGCACAGAATAGCTCCTAGCAGAAAGCAGGAATGCCAGGGTATTTCAGACCCTGAAAGTCTTCTTGGGGCCTGGAGATGTGAGGTGTAAGTAAACTGGATGTCAGTTAGTGGCACCAACAGACTAAATCCTTCTTTTTGCTGCTGCTGCCCAACAGGAATTCATTATAAATAAAGACCAGTCTTCATTTTCTTCTACCTGTTGTTAAAATGCCAGATTGCTGAAATTTCTATATATAGTCTCCAAACTGCCTCAAAATACAGATGCTGCTCTCAGCCTCAGAAGTACTGGGACTTCAGACATAATTTAGGCCAGGCAGTCTTTATTTATATGTTGTTTTGGTATAGGGAAGTAAGCTGTAACTCTATATCTTAGGATTGTCTGAATCCTCAATTGCAGCTTTGACTGGCCTTGAACCTAAAGTCCTCATCCTTACAAATGTACCTGGACCTGAGGAAACATGTATATTTTATTTTTTTATATTTAATTTTTTTATCCTTTTTTTTTCATTGTTGAAGTTTGAAACCAGTACTTCTTGCTGTAGCAGTAAAATATTTGTCCAACCAGGAAGAACTTTATATTTTAGATCTGCTTTAGGTTTGTATTGTGATGAAAAAGATTGAGGAGCTTGGTTGTGATAAAAACAACCATGATTTCATTTGGAGACTGAGATGCAGCGACATTTACTGTAATTTATCAGAAACTTAGCAGGAATGGTACCAAAATTTATATCATCCTGAGATTACATATAAACCTACTTGAAGTCACAGTTAAAGCCATCATTTTGTTTGTGTGTGTGTGTGTGTTTGTGTCTGTGTGTGTCTGTGTTTATTTACATTTCAAATATTAGCCTTTTCCGGATTTCACCCCAGAAAGTTTCTATTCCATTCGACCCTCCCTGTACTTCTATGAGCATGTTCTCCCAACCACCCACTCCCACATTTCTACTGTGGCAGTTGCCTGCACTGGGGCATACAGCCTTCACAGGATCACAGGGCCAAGGACCTCTTCTCTCACTGATGTCTGACAATGCCATCCTCTAATATATATGTAGCTGGAATCATGGGTCCCCCTCTTTGTTTGGTGGCTTAGTCCCTGGGTGCTCTGGGGGGTTACTTGTTTCATATTGATGTTCTTCCTGTAAGGTTGCAAACCCCTTCAGCTCCTTCAGTCCTTCCTCATCCCCTCCAATGGGGACCCCATGATCAGGCTGTGACCATCACCCTCTGTTCTTGCCAAGCTCTGGCAGTGCCTCTTAGAAGACAGTCATATTCAGCTCCTGTCAGCAAGCACATGGTATCGACAATAGTGAATGTGTCTGCTGTCTGTATATGGGATGGATCCATATGTTGGGCAGACCCTGGATGGTCTGTTTGGTTCATATTGATATTCTTCCTATAAGGTTGCAAATCCCTTCAGCTTCTTCAGTCCTTCCTCTAACTCTTCCACTGGGAACCCCATGATCAGTCTGATTGCTGGCTGTGAGATTCAGTCTCTGTTCCTACCAAGCTCTGGAAGAGCCTCTCAGGAGTCAGCCTTATTAGGCTACTGTCAGCAAGTACTTGTTGGTATCTACAATGGTGACTGGGTCTGGTGTCTGTACTGGGTCTGTATATGAGATGGTTCCACAGGTTGTGCAGATTCTGTGTGGTCATTCCTTCAGTCTGTGCCCTGAACTTTGTCTCAATATTTCCTCCCAGTAGTATTTTGTTCCCCATTCTAAGGCCCGAAACACTCTCACTTTTGTCTTCCTTCTACTTGAGCTTCATGTGGACTGTGAATTACATTTTGGGTATTCTGAGCTTTTAGGCTAATACCCAATTATCAGTGAGTGCATTCCATGTTTTTTACTTTGGGGTTTTGTTACCTCATATAGGATGATATAATTTAGATCCATTCATTTGCCTGTGAATTTCATAAAGCCATTGTCTCTGTACCATTACCATACACTTTTTTTTTTAATCACTATTTTTGTATAATACAGATTGAGGTCACGGATGACTCCCCCTGAATTTCTTTTATTGTTGAGAACTGTTTTTCAATATTCTGGGGTTTTGATATTCCGAATGATTTTGCATATTGCTGTTTCTATCGCTATGAAGAATTGAATTTGAATTTTGATGGAGAGTGCATGGAATCTGTAGATTGCTTTTGGCAAGACATCCACTTTTACTAAATTAATCGGGTCACCAATCTATGAAGCATGGGAGATCTTTCCATCTTCTGAGATTTGTAATTTCTTTCTTCAGAGAATTGAAGTTCTTGTCATGGAGATCTTTCACTTGCTTGGTTTGAGTCACACCAAGGTATTATAATTTGTGACTTTTGAAGGGTGTTGTTTCCATAATTTCTTTTCAGCCTGTTTATCCTTTGAGTAGAGGAAAGCTACTGATTTGTTTCAGTTAATTGTATATCTAGACACACGGATGAAGTTGTTTTTAAGTTTTACAGGTTCTCTGGTGGAATTTTTGGGGTCACTTAAATATACTATTTTATCATCTGCTAATAGTGATATTTTGACTTCTTCCTTTCCAATTTTTTATTCCTTTGACTTCTCTTGTTGTCTATTTGCTCTGGGTAGAACTTCTAGTACTATAGTGAACAAGTAGGGAGAGATGAGAATCCTTGTCTAGTCCTGTCTTGTCTTATTTTAGTGGGATTGCATCAAGTTTCTCTCCATTTAATTTGATCCCAGAAGTTAGAGTCACGGCAAGGTATTTTTTATTATTTGTGACAATTGAGAAGGGTGTTGTTACCTAATTCCTTTCTCAGCCTGTTTATTCTTTGTGTAGAGAAAGGCCATTGACTTGTTTGAGTTAATTTTATATCCAGCTACTTCACCGAAGCTGTTTATCATGTTTAGGAGGTGTCTTGTATAATTTTTAGGGTCACTTATATATACCATCATATCCTCTGCAAAAATAGATATTTTGACTTCTTCCTTGCCAATTTGTGTCCCCTTGATTTCCTTTTGTTGTCGATCTGCTCTGGCTAAGATGTCAAGTACAATATTGAATAGGACGGAAAAATGTGGGCAGCCTTGTCTAGTCTCTGATTTTAGTGGGTTTGCTTCCACCTTTTCACCATTTATTTTGACGTTGGTTACTGGTTTTCTGTAGATTGCTTTTATCATGTTTCGGTTTGGGCCTTGAATTCCTAATCTTTCCAAGACTATTAACATGAATCGGTGTTGGATTTTGTCAATGCTTTCTCCGCATCTAAGCAGATGATCCTGTGGTTTTTGTCTTTGAGTTTGTTTATATAATGGATTACATTGATGGATTTACATATATTAAACCATCCCTGCATCCCTGAAATTAAACCTACTTGGTCATGATGGATGATTATTTTAATGTGTTCTTGGAATCAGTTAGCAAGTATTTTATTGAATATTTTTGCATCGATATTCATAAGAGAAATTTCTCTTAAGTAATCCATCTTTGTTAGATCTTTCTGTGGTTTAGGTATCAAAGTAATTGTGGCTTCACAGATTGAGTTGGGTAGAGTACATTCTGCTTCTATTTTGTGGAATTGTTAGTGAAGAACTGGAATTAGATCGTCTTTAAAGGTCTGATAGAACTCTCCACAAAACCCATCTGGTCCTGGGCTATTTTTGGTTGGGAGACTAATAATGACTGCTTCTATTCTTTTAGGGGATATGGGATTGTTTAGATCATTAACTTGATTCTGGTTTAACTTTGGTACCTGCTATCTGTCTAGAAATGTGTCCATTTTGTCCATGTTTTCCAGAGTATAACCTTTTGTAGAAGGATCTGATGGAGTTTTGGATTTCTTAAGGATCTGTTGTTATGTCTCCCTTTTCATTTCTGATTTTGTTAATTAGGATGCTGTCCATGTCCCCTCTAGTGAGTCTGGCTAAGTGTTTATCTATCTTGTTGATTTTCTCAAAGAACAAGATCCTCGTTTGATTGATTCTTTGAATAGTTCTTGTTTCCACTTGGTTGATTTCACTCCTGAGTTCAATTATTTCCTGCCTTCTGCTCCTCTTGGGTGAATTTGCTTCCTTTTGTCCTGGAACTTTTAGGTGTGTTGTAAACTACTAGTGTGTGCCCTCTCTAGTTTCTTTTTGAGGCACTCAGAGCTATGAGTTTCCCTCTTAGATATGCTTTCATTGTGTCCCAGAAGTTTGGGTATGTTGTGGCTTCATTTTCATTAAACTCTAAAAAGTCTTGTATCTCTTTCTCTATTCCTTCCTTGACCAAGGTATCATTGAGAAGAATGTTGTTCAGTTTCCACATGAATGTTGGCTTTCCTTTATTAATGTTGTTATTGAAGATCATCCATAGTTCATGGTGGTCTGATAGAATGCAATGGGGCAATTGCAATATTTTTGTATCAGTTGAATACTCTTTTGTGACAAATTATATGGTCAGTTTTGGAGAAGATACCATGAGGTGCTGAGAAGGTATATCCTTCTGTCTTAGGATACAATCTTCTGTAGATATCTGTTGTTTATTTGTTTCATAACTTCTGCAAGTTTTATTGTGTCCCTGTTTATTTTCTGTTTCCACAATCTGTCTATTGATGAAAGTGTGTTGAAGTCTCACACTATGCAATGTGTGCTTTGAGCTTTACTAAAGTTTATTTAATGAATTTGACTGCCCTTGTATTTGAGCATAGATATTCAAATTGAGGGTTCCTCTTGGAGAATTTTATATTTGATGAGTATGAAGTGTCCCACCTTGTCATTTATGATATATTTGGGTTGGAAGTTGATTTTATTCGATATTAGAATGGTTACTCCAACTTGTTTCTTCAGACCATTTGCTTGAAAATTGTTTTTCAGCCTTTCACTCTGAGGTAGTGTTTGTCTTTTTCCCTGAGATGGGTTTCCTCTAAACAGCAAAATATTGTGTCCTGTTTTTATAGCCAGTCTGTTAGTCTATGTCTCTTTATTGGGGAATTGAGTCCAGTTATATTAAGAGACATTAAGGAAAAGTAATTGTTGCTTCCTATTATTTTTGTTGTTAGAGTTGGCATTCTGTTCTTGTGTCTGCCTTCTATTTGGTTAGTTGAAGAATTACTTTGTTGCTTTTTCTAGGGCGTGGTTTCTGTTCTTGTATTGTTTTGTTTTGTTTGTTTGTTAGTTTTGTTTTTTCCTGTTATTATCCTTTGAAGGGCTGGACTGGTGGAAAGATAATGTGTGAATTTAGTTTTGTCATGGAATACTTTGGTTTCTCCATCGATGGTAATTGAGTGTTTGGCTGGTTATAGTATCCTAGGCTGGCATTTGTGTTCTCTTAGTGTCTGTATAACATCTGTCCAGTATCGTCTGGCTTTCATAATCTCTGGTGAAAAGTCTGGTGTTTTTCTGATAGGCCTGCCTTTATATGTTACTTGACCTTTTTCCCTTACTGCTTTTAATATTCTCTCATTATTTTTTGTTTTGATTATTATATGTCAAGAGGAATTTCTTTTCTGGTCCAGTCTATTTGTAGTTCTGTAGGCTTCTTGTATGTTCATGGGCATGTCTTTCTTTAGGTTTGGTAAATTTTCTTCTATAATTTTGTTGAAGATATTTGCTGGCCCTTTAAGTTGAAAATCTTCATTCTCATCTACTCCTATTATCCATAGTTTTTGTCTTCTCATTGTGTCCTGGATTTCCTGGATGTTTTGAGTTAGGATCTTTTTGCATTTTGTATTTTCTTTGATTGTTGTGCCAATGTTCTCTATGGAATCTTCTGCACCTGAGATTCTCTCTTCCATTTCTTGTATTACGTTGCTGATGCTATGGTTCCAGATTTCTTTCCTAGGGTTTCTATCTTCAGCGTTGCCTCACTTTGGTTTTTTTTTTTTTAATTATTATTAATTGTGTCTACTTCTCTTTTAAGGTCTTGGATGATGTTATTTATTCCATCACCTGTTTGGTCGCGTTTTCCTGCAATTTTTTAAGGGATTTTTTTTTTTTTTTTTTTTTTTTTGGTCTTCAACCTGTTTAGCAGTGTTCTTCTATATATCTTTAAGTGAGTTATTAAAGTCCTTCTTGATGTCCTCTACCATCATCATGAATATGCTTTTAAATCCCGGTCTATTTTTTGGGTTTGTTGGGGTGCCCAGGATTGGGTGGAGTGGGAGTACTGCGTGCTGATGATGGTGAGTGGTCTTGGTTTCTGTTAAAAATTCTTATGTTTGCCTTTTTCGATCTGGTAATCTCTGGAGTGATTTGTTATAGCTGTCTCTGGTTAGAGCTTGTTCCTCAAGTTATTATGTTAGCCTCTATCAGAAAACCTGTGTGTCTAGCTCTCTCCTGAGTTTTAGTCGTCAGAGTACTCTCTGCAGGCAAGCTCTCCTCTTGCAGGGAAGGTGCCCAGATATGTGGTGTTCAAATCTGCCTCCTAGCAGAAGTTGTGTTCCACTCACCAGAGGGCCTAAGATCCCATGGAAAGTTCTCTGGGGACCTTGGGGGTGTCCGTAGACTCCGAGCCCATGTTGCCCCAGTGCTAGTGCCAACTGGAAGGGATTTGTGACTCTGGTCAGGCCGGGTTTTCTGCTTCCCTCCTTAATGCTGTCTCAGGTCCTTTGAGATTGGATTGGAGCAGAAGTTGTGTTCAATTCACCAGAGGTTCTAAGATTCTGTGGAGAGTCCTGTGGGGACCTTGGTGGTGTCTGCAGATTCCATGCCTAAGTGCCCAGGTGCTGGCCTCAAGTTGCCTCTTGAATCCTGAAATCCTGGTGTGAAAAATCTCCTGAGATCCTGCTGTGTCAGAGCTCCTGGGAGTTAAGCATTCTCTGTGTGTTGCAAGGTTTGGTGGGGTGCCAGATCCCGAGGTTTTCTCTGGACAGAGATGCAAGCCACAAGGAACCTGTGTCTCTGCCTGGGAGGTTGTTTTTGTTGCCCTGGATCTTGTGGTGGTCATAGTTACACAGGGTGCTGCAAAAGATGCTGAGTCCTCAGCTGTGATCTTCTGTCAGAACTCCAGTGTTCCTGGGTGTGTTTTCACATCTCTTGAGAGTCAAGCTTCCTTTGTGATCATGTGATCTTGGGCACTTCAGAGTACCTTGGAGTGGGACTCCCTCTGGATGTCTTAAGAGTGGTTTCTGAGCCAGGACCTCAGGTCTGCCCTATGTACAGGTTCAGTCAGTAAGAAATCCAGGCCACTGGCCAGGCAGGATTTCCTCTGTCCCTAGATCTTTTGGGACTCAGTTACTCCTGATGTGGGGGCCTTTCCTATGATCCTGCGAGTGGTAGAGCACCTGGAAGTTGAGTTTCCTCTGGCTTTTGTGGGATTAGGTGCAGAGTCAGATCCCAAGGTCTACTCATGACACAGACTCTTGCAAATATTTTTGATTTAGCATCGTGGAATAATTTTTTCCTGTGATACAGAAAATGAAAATGGTGCTTCGGTGTGACATTAATGAAACTTAATTTTTATTTTTTGTATGTTTTTGTCTGTGGTACATATATACACATGTGGAGGGCAGAGGAGGATGTTGGGTGATGCTCTATTACTTTTCATCTTATTTCCTTAAGACAGGTCTTTCACCAAAAATGCAGGTAGACAAGCATCCAGCAAGACCTAGCAATTCTCACTCTGTCAACCACAGTGCTGTTCTTGTAGAAACAAACATCCATGATTGGTTTTGTAGATGGGTACTAGATTCTAATTTGTGAACTTCCTCTTTTCACAGTAGGCCCTCAACTATTGAGGCATCTTCATACCTTCTTTGAAGGGATTTTAAGAGGAAAAAATTGATGTAAACACTTTTAAAGTTCCATGTACTTAAACCTAAGTGATATGTATACAAAATTCTGTACATGAAACATATTTTCATTGACCCAGTTTTAATTTTATATTTAGTCAGTTCCTTTTCTAGGATGCCTCTGTGCTTCTTTCTTTATATGGCACAGTGGAAAACTGAATTCTTTAAAGTAACCCTTATTACTTTTTTTTTACATTTTATTTTATATGTATGGTTGTTTTGCTTTCACTTGTGTATGTGTACAACATGTGTGTCTGGTACCTGTGGAGTCTTGATGAAACCATTGAATCCCCTGCATCTGAAGTTATATGCTGTGAGCCACCTTGTGGGTGCAGGGAATCCAATCTCAGATCTCTGGAAGGGATCCAGTGTTCTTAACTGCTGAATTATCTTTCCAATACTCTCATTGGTTTTTATGGTGCATGCAGAATTTAGAACAGGGCATCACATCCTCTGGAACTGGAGTTGGAGATATTTGTGCACATCATGTAGGTGCTAGGATTCAAACTCAGGTTTGATTGTGACAGGGTCTCATTTTGTAGCTCAGGCTGTCCTGGAACTCACTATGTCGACCAGGTTAACCTGGAACTCACAAAGATCTGCCTGCTTTTGCCTCCAGAGTACTAGAATTAAAATGGAACCAATATGCCTGGCTGCCATCTTATTTGAAATTGAATATTTTAAATAATGAGTCTAACAATTCCACAGTCAAGTTTGTTCTTTCAGTTGCATCATCTTTTGTAGATTTAGAAAAGAATTAGCCTGTATTAAAAGTGTTTCCCTATGAAGAATTAAAGCCCACCTTTGATCCTTTGTTTCGTCCATTTGTTCTTTGGAAACTGTTCTTGAAGCTTAAAATTATTTTACTTACAGAAATTAAAATTCAGATAAGATTAGATATTTCTTGTCTAAAATACATGGAGTGTTTTGTTTTGGTTTTTTTTTTGTTTGTTTGTTTGTTTTTTCTGTGTTGTGGAACATTTCTGTAGACTTTACTGGTTAAACATCCTTCATCTGAACATACAAAACCCTAAAGTATTCTAAAGTATGAAGCATGTGGGTGATATCTTTCATTTAATTTTAAGTTTTCTTGGCATTATTGAATGGACTTTATCTATTATCTATATCTATTTTTATGAATACATGGAATCACCTAAAGTTTCTTCAAAATGACCCTTAATTTTTAATATAGGTGACATTTATAAGAAGCTTCACATAAAGAAAAAATGGATGGAAATGTATATGAAAGATTCTTTCAATGGCAGCAACCAGAAATTAGAAAGGTTTGCAAAAAGAAAAATCGAAAGAGGTAGAGTTGTTAGATTTGTAGGACCACATGTGTATCATTTGAAAAATTATATATGGCTGAAGTTTAAAAAAAATATATCACGTCTGATCCTTTAGTAAAAATATGTGGCTTTGATTTTGTCTAAACAGTTAACCCTATAACTTAATGCCTTCAAGGAAACTAAATCAAATTCTTAGAAATCTGTGAAAATTTTATTTTCTTCTTTAAGTAACTGTTAATGAGATTTTAAATTTAATTTACATTCATTGTGGAAATACAGAAGTCCTGCACATAGTCTTAGAAATGTAATTTATGGATTATTATGCTTAACAATATGGAAAAACAACAACTACAGTCACATATGTGGGCATTTTCTATATTTTAATTGACTTATGTTTTACACTAAGTCTTAACTGAGGCAATATATGAAAAATAAATTAGACCTTATATTTGGTAGGAAATAATGAAAAAACACTTTGAAATATAATTATTTCTCACATATATATATTATTTATATTTATATTCATTTTTATTTATCATTATATTCATAGTTATATTTATAGTTATATTTGTATTCATATATTTACATTTATATTTATTTTTATTTATATATATATATATTTATATTTATATATAAACACACAAACTAATTTAATTTTGAAAAGCTAAAATATAAAAGAATACTTCTCTCATAATATGTTATGGGAAAAAATCTATAATGATTTTTCCATTAGATTATTTTATACTGCTATTTTTCTCTTTATAATATGAAATGATCAATTTAATTTGTTTTGAGTGTTCTTTTTCATATTGGTATGAAATGTGACTGCTTTCATTACTGTGCTTTACAGGAAGAACATCAATAAAAAATTATGTGATCAGTATATAACTACATTTCAGAAGACTGATAAGGATGTATAGAAATTCAGTGAAGAAAAAGAAAATCAGCGGTTGGTACTATAACTAACTTTATTTTTAACCTAGTATAACTAAGTATCAAGTAGGAATGGAGAAACAAGCCTTGATTTGGGCACATGAAACTAAATTAAGTTTCACTATCTATCTCTCCTTGGCTCTGTTATAGTCCTACTGAGATGTAAACCACTGATCACATACTATATCAATGAAAATCACTAGACGTTTTATGGTAGACCAGATCATAAATTTTCAAGAGGCAGACATTTGCAGAAAGATGAATAGAGGATTACCAGTGTCTACAAAATGAAGCACAATACACCAGAGCTGAAAGGAGAGAGAAAGCTTATTTACTGGTGTCATCTGGACTCTGTTGTTAATATTAGAAAACCAACTCAAATTGGCAAATACTTTCTTTCAATCTTAAAATTAGTACAAATTTAGTAACAACAGTGGATGGAAACAACCTTTCTCAACAGTCCTGGCAGAATATTCCTTAGGAAGAATATCACCAAAACATTTTATATCATCTCTCCATTACTGTGCCAATCACTGCAGTCATCACATGGTTTCAAGTAAGATCTGAGACAACGATGATGATCTTATTAACTAATTTTATTTTTTACTTGATTGGTTAATAGTTTGGAAAGTATTCAATTGGAAATGAACAGTAAAACAATTCTTGCCTCCGAAGGCATTGATGAAGGTACCATTATGAGTCAGTCCAGGAAAGAGATGGGAATTAAAGACTAAATAAATAAATAAATAAATAAATAAATAAATAAATAAATAAATAAATGAATGAATGAATGAATGAATAAATAAATAAATAAATAAATAAATAAATAAATACTCCAATTGAAGGCATTTTTTAAACATTGAACTCGGGATGAAATTTAAAGGATGAGTGATCATCCATGTAAATGAGGAGTCTAAAGACAGCCCCTCAGAGTACTTCAATATTTGTATCTCTGCATGAGGCAGCTGGTGAGTGGGAGCCATTAATGGAAGAGAACAATTGGTAGAAAGAAAACTACCATGAGTGAAGGAAAATTTTGAGGAAGAAAAGATCACTAACTGTGTCATATTCTGCAAATGGGCCAAATAAGATTGATTTTCAGGGCTGGAAGATGGTTTAGTTGGTAATCTTTCTCCTGTGTAGGCATGTAGACCCGAGCTTATATTCCCTGATCAGCATGCATGCACATACCACCACCACCACCACCAACACCACCACCACCACCAACAACACCACCACCACCACCACCATCACCAAAAACAACAACAAACTAGCAAAACTAAAAAAAGCCACCACCAACACAACAACAACAACAAAAAAAGTTGGTGTGTTGGTGAGCATTTTACAAAGACCAAACTCAGATTTAATTCAGAGATAAGAAGATTCCCAGATCTTCGTAGCAACCAGGTGTAGCATAATGGATGAATTCTAGGTTCAGTGAGATTCTGTCTCCGAAAGAGTAGCATGCAACCCAAAAAGACACCCAATATTAACCCTTTGTCTCCATATGTATGCAGGTGCTTTTTTTTTTTAAGATAAACTTAATAATTTGGAGGTCAATTTACTTAATAAAGATGATTTGAGTGGAAATGTGAGGTACAAAACTGATCACAGTGAATAAAGGACAAAATAGGTATGTAGTAGCCCAAGGAGAAAAGGTGTAAAGGGCTTGTCTTAATATTTTTTTTAAATGAAAATTACCATGGTTGTGTGCCAACATAAAGAATACAAAGAGAACTTTATGTTACTACTTCCCTGTGTTACTTGAGATTGGAACCTAGAGAAAACCAATCAGCAACTAAAATTTGTCCTCAGACATATTTTTATACTTTATTTTGAGGCAGTGTATCTTTATTGATCATGAGTATTCATGACCTTGTGATCATTCTAAATCAAACTTTATAAAACTTAGTTCTATAGGCATTACATTGACAGCCAGCTAGAGTCATAAATGTAAAATCAAAATTACAATTGCTGTAACTTTTGACAATAGTTGAGACAAAGGAAAACCTTGAACTTAGTAAAAAACAAGTATATGTCATCCTTAAGAATGGAAGAGAAGGTAGAAGACATGGCACATACACATGTGGGGGGGGGAGGTAGATACGGAGATGATGTAGTGAACTACCTCCTTGGATTGCTTATGCTATTTAGCAAAATGATGACATTATATGGTAAAAGCATTAACGCTAGCTAGAGTTAAGCTTCCCAGACTAGGATATTTCCAAGTCCATGTTTGCATGGTACATGCCTATAAATATAAGTATTTGGGAGGCTAAGGTCATTCTGTGCATTATGGAAAAAACTTTTTCATTAAAAAAAAAAAGTTTTCTTACCCCACAATTTGTAGCATAATTTTATTTCGTGTTATTTTAAAAATATAAGTATATTTAGACATAATCGTTGTCAAAAATTTAAGTCAGTTGGAAGATTATTCCTTTTATGTTTCATATGGAATTATTTTTGCTCATGTAAATATTTTAGTATTGGAGATACATAACTGCTTGATTGTTAGCCTAGCATTCATGCTGCATGGCAGTAACACCAAAAATAAACAGAATTGTTATAGTAATGTTTTCCTTTTACCTTTGTAGAACAATTATCAAAAAGAACAACAAGCATTGAAAGTAACCCTAATCCTAATCCTAACCCTAACACTAACCCTAATCCCAACCCTACCTAACCCTTACCCTATAAATCATTTTCACAGAATCTTTCATATTTGTATTCTTGGGAGTTTATTTAATGAAGTTCTTTTCTGTTTTAGGGTTTGATGAACTTGGGGACCAACAACTAAGATATGCTTTTTGATACAGATGGTGAACGGAGAAAAAATGTCTGTGTTTAAAAGAGATATCATGGAGAATACTCTGAAGTACTTTTCTAATTTCCAATCTTCAGACTAATGAAGCATGCACATTTTTCACTTGCTTGTACATTTGTGACCAAATAAAAAAATTGCTAATTTTTTGTCTCCTATAAAACAGAGTTTGAAAGGTTCTTTAATCCTTGTTATTCTGATGCTTCTCTGAAGGAAGTTAAATCTCAATGATGTGATTACAACGTTAACTAGGAGGTATACCTTTAGAGTCAAAATACAACTCCTTTATTTTTTAACATCTCTAATCATTTTCTTGTTTAATTATAAGAGCATATTTATATTAACTTCCAAATAAAATCTAAAATAATATGTGAATGGAAAATAGCCCGTTGGACCAAACTTCCCCACACTATTGTAGTGAGTTATTTATAATTTATTCTTTAATCTTTCTTCTAAGTCCAGACTTTATCGCCCCCCTAGTCCACCCTCTGACTGTTACAAATCCCATACCCCCTTCCCATATGCCCCCATAACCCCATGCCCCCAAGTCCCCACTCCCCATCTCCAAGAGTATGTCCCCACCATCCTGCCTCTACCCCACCAGACCTCCCTGCTCCCTGCGGCCTCAAGTCCCTTGAGGATTGCATGTACCTTATCTGACTGAGTCTAGACCCGGCAGTCCTATGCTGTATATTTATTGTGGGCTACTTATCAGCTGGTGTATGATGCCTAGGTGCTGGCTCAGTGTCTGAGTGATCCTGGGAAATCTGAGACTGTTGGTCCTACTACTGGGTAGCCCTCTTCCTCAGATTCTTGCAGCTTTTTCCCCAATTCATCCACAGGGGTTCCCAGCTTCTGTCCATTGGTTGCATATAAATTTCAGCATCTGAATCTTTCGCCTGTTGGTTTGGTCTTTCAGAGGGCAGTCATGATAAGCTCATTTTTTGTGAGCATATGATAGCATAATTAATAGTGTCAGGCCTTGATGCCTCTCCTTGAGCTGGATTTCAATTTGGTCCATTCACTGGATCTCCTTTTCTTTAGGCTTTTCTCCATTTTTTTCCCTACAGTTCTTTCAGACAGAAACAATTCTGTGTTAGAGCTTTTAACTTTGGGATGATAATCCCATCTTTCAACTTGATGTCCTGTACCTCCACTGGAGGAGGACTCTACAAGTTCCCTCTCCCCCTTGTAGGGCATTTCCTCTTAGGTCCCTACTCCAGGTCCTTAGGGTCTCTCAACTCCCAGGTCTCTGATATATTCTAGAGGGTTTTTTCACCTCCTATCTGACAAAGTTGCCTGTTTCCATTCTTTTTGCTTGTTCTCAGTGCTTCAGTCCTGTTCAACACCCCAATACCTGATCATGTTCCTTTCTTCACCTTCTTGTCCCCTTTCCCTACCAACCTCCTCCCTCCACATCACTGTCGTGTTTTTTTTTAAACTTCTTTTTTTTTAATTTTTAATATTTTTTATTACATATTTTCCTCAATTACATTTCCAATGCTATCCCAAAAGTCCCCATAGCGCCCCTCACTTCCCTACCCACCCATTCCCATTCTTTTGGCACTGGCATTCCCCTATATTGGGGCATATAAAGTTTGCAAGTCCAATGGGCCTCTCTTTCCAGTGATGGCCGAATAGGCCATCTTTCGATACATATGCAGCTAGAGACAAGAGCTCCGGGGTACTGGTTAGTTCATAATGTTGTTCCAACTATAGGGTTGCAGATCCCTTTAGCTCCTTGGGTACTTTCTCTAGCTTCTCGATTGGGAGCCCTGTGATACATCCAATAGATGACTGTGAGCATCCACTCCTGTGTTTGCTAGGCCCCTGCATAGTCTCACAAGAGACAGCTATCTTTGGGTCCTTTCAGCAAAATCTTGCTAGTGTATGCAATGGTGTCCGCGTTTAGAAGCTGATTATGGGATGGATCCCTGGATACGGCAGTCTCTAGATGGTCCATCCTTTCATCACAGCTCCAAGCTTTGTCTCTGTAACTCCTTCCATGGGTGTTTTGTTCCCAATTCTAAGAAGGGGCACAGTGTCCACATTTTGGTCTTCATTCTTCTTGAGTTTCATGCTTTTAGCAAATTGTATCTTATATCCTGGATATCCTTAGTTTTGGGCTAATATCCACTTATCAGTGAATACATATTGTGTGAGTTCCTTTGTGATTGTGTTACCTCACTCAAGATGATGCCCTCCAGGTCCATCCATTTGGCTAGGAATTTCATAAATTCATTCTTTTTAATAGCTGAGTAGTACTCCATTGTGTAGATGTACCATAATTTCTGTATCCATTCCTCTGTTGAGGGACATCTGGGTTCTTTCCAGCTTCTGGCTATTATAAAGAGGGCTGCTATGAACATAGTGGAACATGTGTCCTTCTTACCGGTTGGGACATCTTCTGGATATATGCCCAGGAGAGGTATTGCTGGATCCTCCGGTAGTACTATGTCCAATTTTCTGAGGAACCGCCAGACAGATTTCCAGAGTGGTTGTACAAGCTTGCAATCCCACCAACAATGGAGGAGTGTTCCTCTTTCTCCACATCCTCGCCAGCATCTGCTGTCACCTGAATTTTTGATCTTAGCCATTCTGACAGTTGTGATGTGGAATCTCAGGGTTGTTTTGATTTGCATTTCCCTGATGATTAAGGATGTTGAACTTTTTTTCAGGTGCTTCTCTGCCATTCGGTATTCCTCAGGTGAGAATTCTTTGTTCAGTTCTGAGCCCCATTTTTTAATGGGGTTATTTGACTTTCTGGAGTCCACCTTCTTGAGTTCCTTATATATATTGGATATTAGTCCCCTATCTGATTTAGGATAGGTAAAGATTCTTTCCCAATCTGTTGGTGGTTTTTTTGTCTTATGATGGTGTCTTTTGCCTTGCAGAAGCTTTGCAGTTTCATGAGGTCCCACTTGTCAATTCTCGATCTTACAACACAAGCCATTGCTGTTCTATTCAAGAATTTTTCCCCTGTGCCCATATCTTCAAGGCTTTTCCCCACTTTCTCCTCTATAAGTTTCAGTGTCTCTGGTTTTATGTGAAGTTCCTTGATCCACTTAGACTTGACCTTAGTACAAGGAGATAGGAATGGATCGATTCGCATTCTTCTACATGATAACAACCAGTTGTGCCAGCACCATTTGTTGAAAATGCTGTCTTTCTTCCACTGGATGGTTTTAGCTCCCTTGTCGAAGATCAAGTGACATTAGGTGTGTGGGTTCATATCTGGGTCTTCAATTCTATTCCATTGGTCTATTTGTCTGTCACTATACCACTACCACGCCTTTTTTATTACAATTGCTCTGTAGTACAGCTTTAGGTCCGGCATGTGATTCCACCAGTGTTTCTTTTATCCTTGAGAAGAGTTTTTGCTATCCTAGGTTTTTTGTTATTCCAGATGAATTTGCAGATTGCACTTTCTAATTCGTTGAAGAATTGATTTGGAATTTTGATGGGGATTGCATTGAATCTGTAGATTGCTTTTGGCAAGATAGCCATTTTTAAAATGTTGATCCTGCCAATCCATGAGCATGGGAGATCTTTCCATCTTCTGAGATCTTCTAGAATTTCTTTCTTCAGAGACTTGAAGTTTTTATTATACAGATCTTTCACTTCCTTAGTTAGAGTCACACCAAGATATTTTATATTATTTGTGACTATTGAGAACGGTGTCGTTTCCCTAATTTCTTTCTCAGCCTGTTTATTCTTTGTGTAGAGAAAGGCCATTGATTTGTTTGAGTTAATTTTATATCCAGCTACTTCACCGAAGCTGTTTATCAGGCTTAGGAGTTCTCTGGTGGAATTTTTAGGGTCACTTATATATACTATCATATCATCTGCAAAAAGTGATATTTTGACTTCATCTTTTCCAATTTGTATCCCTTTGATCTCCTTTTGTTGTCGAATTGCTCTGGCTAGGACTTCAAGTACAATGTTGAATAGGTATGGAGAAAGTGGACAGCCTTGTCTAGTCCCTGATTTTAGAGGGATTGCTTCAAGCTTCTCACCATTTATTTTGATGTTGGCTACTGGTTTGCTGTAGATTGCTTTTATCATGTTTAGGTATGGGCCTTGAATTCCTGATCTTTCCAAGACTTTTATCATGAATGGGTGTTGGATCTTGTCAAATGCTTTTTCCGCATCAAAGGAGATGACCATGTGGTTTTTTTCTTTGAGTTTGTTTATATACTGGATTACGTTGATGGATTTCCATATATTGAACCATCCCTGCATCCCTGGGATGAAACCTACTTGGTCAGGATGGATGATTGTTTTGATGTGTTCTTGGATTCGGTTAGCAAGAACTTTATTGAGTATTTTTGCATCAATATTCATAAGGGATATTGGACTGAAGTTTTCTATCTTTGTTGGGTCTTTTTGTGGTTTAGGTATCAGAGTAATTGTGGCTTCATAGAATGAGTTGGGTAGTGTACCTTCTGTTTCTATTTTGTGGAATAGTTTGTGAAGAACTTGGATTAGATCTTCTTTGAAGGTCTGATAGAAGTCTGCACTAAACCCATCTTGTCCTGGGCTTTTTTTTTTTTTGGTTGGGAGACTATTAATGACTGCTTCTATTTATTTGGGTGATATAGGGCTGTTTAGATCATTAACCTGATCTTGGTTCAACTTTGGTACCTGGTACCTGTCTAGGAACTTCTCCATTTCATCCAGGTTCTCCAGTTTTTTTGAGTATAGCCTTTGGTAGAAGGATCTGATGGTGTTTTGGATGTCTTCAGGATCTGTTGTTATGTCTCCTTTTTCATTTCTGATTTTGTTAATTAGAATGCTTTCCCTGTGCCCTCTACTGAGTCTGGCTAAGGGTTTATCTATCTTTTTGATTTTCTCAAAGAACCAGCTCCTTGATTGGTTGATTCTTTGAATAGTTCTTCTTGTTTCCACTTGATTGATTTCGCCCCTGAGTTTGATTATTTCCTGCCGTCTACTCCTTTTGGGTGAATTTGCTTCCTTTTGTTCTAGTGCTTTTAGTTGTGTTGTCAAGCTGCTAATGTGTGCTCTTTCTAGTTTCTTTTTGGAGGCACTCAGAGCTATGAGTTTTCCTCTTAGAAATGCTTTCATTACATCCCATAAGTTTGGGTATGTTTTGGCTTCATTTTCATTGAACTCTAAAAAGTCCTTAATTTCTTTCTTTATTCCTTCCTTTACCAAGGTATCATTGAGAAGAGTGTTGTTCAGTTTCCACGTGAAGGTTGGCTTTCTATTATTTATTTTGTTATTGAAGATCAGCCTTAGTCCATGGTGATCTGATAGGATGCATGGGACAATTTCAATATTTTTGTATCTGTTGAGTCCTGTTTTCTGCCCAGTTACGTGGTCAATTTTGGAGAAGGTACCATGAGGTGCTTAGAAGAAGGTATATCCTTTTGTTTTAGGGTTAAATGTTCTGTAGATATCTGCCAGATCCATTTGATCCATAACTTCTGTTAGTTTCACTGTGTCCCTGTTTAGTTTCTGTTTCCATGATCTGTCCATTGGTGAAAGTGGTGTGTTGAAGTCTCCCACTATTATTGTATGAGGTGCAATGTGTGCTTTGAGATTTACTAAAGTTTCTTTAATGAATGAGGCTGCCTTTGTATTTGGAGCATAGATATTCAGGATTGATAGTTCCTCTTGGAGGATTTTACCTTTGATGAGTATGAAGTGCCCCTCCCTGTCTTTTTTGATGACTTTGGGTTGGAAGTCAATCTTATCAGATATTAGAATGGCTACTCCAGCTTGTTTCTTCATACCTTTTGCTTGGAAAATTGTTTTCCAGCCTTTCATTCTGAGGTAGTGTCTATCTTTTTCTCTGAGATGAGTTTCCTGTAAGCAGCAAAATGTTGGGTCTTGTTTGTGTAGCCAGTTTGTTAGTCTATGTCTTTTTATCGGGGAGTTGAGACCATTGATATTAAGAGATATTAAGGAAAAGTAATTGTTGTTTCCTGTTATTTTTGTTGTTAAAGTTGGCATTCTGTTCTTGTGGCTGTCTTCTGTTAGGTTTGTTGAGGGATTACCTTCTTGTTGTTTCTAGGGCATGGTTCCCGTCCTTGTATTGGTTTTTTCCTGTTATTATCCTTTGGAGGGCTGGATTCGTGGAGAGATAATGTGTGCATTTGGTTTTGTCGTGGAATACTTTGGTTTCTCCATCTATGTTAATTGAGAGTTTGGCTGGGTATAGTAGCCTGGGCTGGAATTTGTGTTCTTTTAGTGTCTGTATAACATCTGTCCAGGATCTTCTGGCTTTCATAGTCTCTGGTGAAAAATCTGGTGTAATTCTGATAGGCTTGCCTTTATATATTACTTGGCCTTTTTCTCTTACTGCTTTTAGTATTCTATCTTTATTTAGTGCATTTGTTGTTCTGATTATTATGTGTCGGGAGGTATTTCTTTTCTGGTCCAGCCTATTTGGAGTTCTGTAGGCTTCTTGTATGTTCATGGGCATCTCTTTCTTTAGATTTGGGAAATTTTCTTCTATAATTTTGTTGAAGATGTTTACTGGTCCTTTGAGTTGAAAATCTTCATTCTCATCCACTCCTATTATCTGTAGGTTTGGTCTTCTCATTGTGTCCTGTATTTCCTGGATGTTTTGAGTTAGGATCTTTTTGCATTTTCCATTTTCCTTGATTGTTGTGCTGATGTTCTTTATGCAATCTTCTGCACCTGAGATTCTCTCTTCCATCTCTTGTATTCTGTTGCTGATGCTCTCATCTATGGTCCCAGATTTCTTTCCTAGGGTTTCTATCTCCAGTGTTGCCTCATTTTGGGTTTTCTTTATTGTGTCTACTTCCCTTTTTAGGTCTAGTATGGTTTTGTTCATTTCCATCATCTGATTGCGTGTTTTCCTGTTTCTCTTTAAGGACTTCTACCAGTTTGGTTGTGTTTTCCTGTTTTTCTTTAAGGACTTGTAACTCTTTAACCATGTTCTCCTGTAGTTCTTTAAAGTCCTTCTTGATTTCCTCTATCATCATCATGAGATATGGTTTTAAATCCAGGTCTAGCTTTTCAGGTGTGTTGGGGTGCCCTGGACTGGGCGAAGTGGGAGTGTTGGGTCCTGATGATGGTGAGTGGTCTTGGTTTCTGTTAGTAAGATTCTTACTTTTACCTCTTGCCGTCTGGTAATCTCTGGAGTTGTTATAGTTGTCTCTGTTCAGAGGTTGTTCTTCTGTTGATTCTGAGTATCGTCTGTCAGCAGACCTGGGAGACAGGCTCTCTCCTCTGAGTTTCAGTGGTTAGAGCACTCCCTTCTGACAAGCTTTCCTCTTAAAGGGAAGGTGTACAGATATCTGGCATTTGGACCTTCTCCTGGCGAAGAAACAGGACCTTTCCCAGATGCTGTGTTGCTTTGGCAGGTCACAGAAGCTGTCAGCTTCTGTGGTGCACACTCTCAGCTGTGCAGACTACGTTCCTAAGTTCAGAGGAGTCCTGGATCCAAGATGTGCTCCCTGCTCCTGAGGCAGAGGGCTCCTGTGCAGGGCAGAATACAGTCTTCCAGCTGGGAGGGTGCCCGATGTCTGCAGCCCCAAAAGGGTGCTGCCTCAACGACTCTGTGGCTCCCGCCTGTCCCAGAAGCTGTCTGCCTCTGTGGTCCTCACTCTCACCTCTGCAGACTAAGTTCGGCGGAGTCCCGGGGCCAAGATGGCGCTCCCTGCAGGGTATATCACTGTCCTCCGGCTGGGAAGGTGCTGGATGTCTGCTGCCCCAAAAGGGTGCTTCCTCAGCGGCTCTGTGGCTCCCGCCTGTCCCAGAAGCTGTCTGCCTCTGTGGTCCTCACTCTCACCTCTGCAGACTAAGTTCGGCGGACTTTTTTAAACTTCTTAACATTTCTTATTGTTTTTATTCATACAGATATTTGAAATTTGCTTTTGATTCATTATCTTATTAGTTTCCAAAGGTACAAGATACAAATATAGAAGGTAAATTGGATTGATTTATTTCATTTTTGAGATAGGCACTTAGTATGTTGTGTATTGTCCAGGGAGGCTTAGAATATTTAGGGTCAAGGTGATCTCAGCATTGCATGTAGGTGTTATTACAGGTATGTGACAACATACCTGGCTTATATTGTTCTTAAGAAATTAGTCCCACAAAAAAAAAAACAAAACAACAACAAAAACTTATAAAAACTATAAATTTAACACCACCAGCTCTGAGAGATGAAAATATTTTCTGATTACTTACAAAATTCATTGAAAGAAATTATATTTCTTTCTTGAAACAAACTAAACTACTAACTGTGGGGCAGAATAAAAGAACTGATTAGCCCTCTCTCTCTGTTCCAGGCCCAGCCTCTCTATGCCCATTTTTCTTGTTTCTGTAGCTCTCTGGCTCTCTCTTTGTTCCCAGCTTCCCCTCTATCTATTCTCTGCTCCACTTTTTTCTGACCTAATGATTTTGCTTCTGTCTGTATGCCTTTGTACCTCTCCAAGTTCCTCACTCCTCTACGGTCTCCCAATAAATCCCTTCATAGTAGGTCTGTTGCATGGTGTAATTACTCAAGGGCAACACTTGCATAAGCCCACCAAAGGTATTCCTTTGCCATGTTATAGTTCATAACACTAACACATTAAATGCAACTGACAAAATCTATAAATTTTTGTTTGAGACATGGATTTTTGTATTCTCATAAAAGCATCAAAACATCATTTCATTTGGTTTGGCCTTCAGATATATTACACCTAAACTTACCTAATCATTAAGGATACTTCACATGGGTCTTCAAACATAAATGATCAAGGATGTCTTCTATTTCGATGTTCAGCAAACATATAGAAATTTGGTTTTTAAATTCATTCTTTTTTTTTGGATTAGTATTTTATTTATTCAGACACATTCAACATACATATTTTCCAACATACTGTTATGATAATTGAAAATATATCATAATTAAAACTCACAATTATGCACACACTGTGTCAGTGGCCTATTGAATGTATTTAGATTCATTCTTAACCTGTTAATCTTCATTCCCCATAATGTCAAATATACATTTATAGATAGAAAGAATTGAAATATTTCTTTTATAAATTATTCAATGTTTAAACATTTTTACGAATCAATTATACTGTTTTTCTAAACTTTCTTAAATGAATTAATCATTCCAGATAAGCTGGAAAGATAAGAGTAACTTCCTCTACTGCTGTCCATTTTATTTTGAGATAGTTGTTGTCGTTGAACCTGGAGCTGACCATTTCAGCTACACAGGTATGTCAGCAAGCCATGGCATCTATCTCTCTTTACTCCTCCATGGCTCGGTTACAGACAAGTGCTGGCATATTAGAATTTACTGTTAGTGCAAGTAAATTACCCAGTTAGCCAAATACCTAGCCCCTATCCAACTATTTTTTTAATTAGCATTAACATTTTTTAAATTAAAATAACTCCCTACTTGGGCGCTCATCTATGCACTTGTTTTTCTCCTTTCAACAATGTATGTCTATCAGTGCCCTTAGACCGTAATAAACCCACAACCTTGCTCCATTGGCTAGAACATTGTTCATTTAATCCAATAACAATAAAAGCAGATGCAGCAGGAGCAGCAGCTGCCCCAGGTCCTCTCAGGAGCTCTTTCATTAATACTCTCTCAAGAATCACTAGAATTTCAAACATAAACCATGTGCAGTAGGGGACACACATGAGATTAAAACAAAACAAAGCAAAACAAAACAAAAAAAAACATACTCATATAACATTACTGGGTTTTTATAGAAAGCAAAATTCTCACACATATTTTTCCTATAATGATGGAGGATCCTACAACTCAGAAGCAAAAAAAACTTCCAAGATTTAGGAAGCTCAGAAAGTTTTAAGGTTTGCTGAGGCCTCTCAAAAGGTAGAAAAGAAAAACACAATTACTGGGTTCTATTTTTTTTTTTTTTTACCTTCTATGGAAAGAATACATAGCCACTACTTGCTAGGAATGACCTGCTCTTGCTTTGTGGGCCCAGCTTGCTTATTCTGTTATCTACTGTATTTGTCTGACTCAGTTAGGCCAAGGAGTTATTAGAACCCAGCTTTATTTACCACGTACACTTTTCAAGTATAACAAAATTGCCTACTCCAATTACCAATATAGGAGACTCTATGTTTTGATACACAGTTTCCCCAACAGTGGAATTACAGGAAGTCCAGAGCTGTCCCTTAGGACAGGGACAAATGATCCAAATGACACTATTCTCTAACCTAGGACAACCAGTGTCAATATTTTTATGTGTCTCTGCAAACATTGATTATGGCTGATCAACTTCATTGACCCTTTGGCAGGACTTGGAGTGGAAATACAGGCTAAATGATAAGTACAGATGTGAACATCTTTCAACTCTGACCAGATGTACCCCTAAAGCCTATTTTTACTGTTCCTACGAGGAGCACATCTTTTGAACCACCTGGAAGGAAAAGTGCAAAAAGGGTGCTCCTTCAAAAGGAGCCTGCTGCATCAGACTGTCAAGTAGGGACATGGTAACATTCTAATTTCAATATCACTAACTTAAGAAACCCCTAACAGAAAACTGGGTGGCAGATTGGAAAGGGCATGAACACAGGGACTGTGTTATATTTCAAAAGAGTTTCTATCATGCATTAAGCCGCATCCAGAACTTCCATTTTTTTTTGAGGAAATAAAATTAGCCCACTTCTCATTGCTCCCATTTCAAGAAATCTGTTTTTGGTCCTGGTGCCGCAGACCCTCTGGGTCCCTTTGTCTGCGTGGAACAGGTCACTGGTCACAGATGGGAAAAGAGTCCGAAAATGACAGACAGACAAACACATGACATTTTGTAGCATCTGAATGTAATTTGTCAAGTTGAGGATCAAACATTTTATACAGAAGAAAAGAGGGAAATTATGTGACACATCGGCAAGGAACAAATGAGATTACTGGATGCTTAATGGCTCTTACACAAATCAGAGGACTGGAAACAGAAAGACTGGCAGGAACTGGGCAATATAACAACTGAGGCAACTCATCCCTATCTAAGTTCAGCTACAGCCTTAGAAGCCAGGTGTTAGGTCTTTACAGTCCTAGGGCAATTGCTTTCACACCCAGTCATATTTCTAATTGGGGGCTCTAGGTAACCATCTCATGAATAATGCATTACCCAAAATCCACAGCCCAATCTTCTTCCTAAACCATTGTAAATTCCTGTATATGGAACGACATGGCTTTTATTCTAAGCAATTTTTATTCTAAGCAATTCTGAATGTCACTGAATAGGCAACATTGCATTCCAAGCCCTTGGTCAGCTCAAGGACTTTCTAGTATGTTGGAACACTGGCGAAGTCTTAGCTATATCAGAATTCAATCTTTAAAGGCACTTATAATAAGATAAATCTACAAGAGAGCATGTGGATCCATACACCAGACTAACACGCGAATAGGGTATGAATATATGGGTGATGAGAATGCCAAAGCTCCAGGAGGTGAGTTCCTTTTGAAATTCTTGGCCTCATGAGTGCTCCCAAGTCTCTCGGCCTGCCAAGCTGACTTCACTGGAGTATGCATTCGTGACATCCTGGTTGACACTAGAGCCCAGAAGCTAAGGGTCTATTTTTGCCATGCATGTGAAGAAACTAATATAGAAGGTCAATGGCCTGGAGAGACAAAAAAAGAACTGGATTCAGGTAATCCTTTGAATAAGACAAGACTCCCTAGTCCTGCTACAAAAGTTTGACTCTCTAAAGCTTCAATTATTGGGGCTAGGAGTTGTAATAGCACATGCCTTTAAACCTAGCATGCCAGAGTTAGAATCCTTTGTGAGTTTTAGGCTAGGCCTGTCTACACAGTCTGTTCCAGGTTACTCTGAGCTACATAATAAGACCCTATCCAAAACTAAAACCAAACTTAAAATAATACTTCAGTTCTGGGGAAAACTGACCTACCTAGTGGAAGTGTGATTTAAACTTCTGCTCGAAGCCACAAATGCCTGAGCCAAAGATTCTATAATGCAGTCACTTAGGAAATCCAATGATGGGGATCCCCAATCAACTTTGAACAAAACATCTATCCCGTGTCTAGTTTCTCTCATCTCTGACAGGACTGAAAAAATGTTAATGCAGATATCAGGTACCATGCCCTTTGTGGGCTATTCTGGATAGCTCTGTGGGGGACACAGCCTAGATTTTACTTTCTCTCACCTAATCAGGATTGTGTGTGTTGGGAACAGGGTGTACAATTTTCTTCATATTCCAACTTACCAGAGCGGACTGTTGAGAAATCTAAAGTACTAACCAGGCGGTGGTGGCACACACCTTTAATCCCAACACTTGGGAGGCAGAGGAAGGCAGATTTTTTAGTTCAAGGATAGACTGCTCTACAAAATGAGTTTCAGGACAGCAGGGGCTATACAGAAAAAAAAAAAGAAAAAAAGACAGAAAAAAAGAAATCTAAAGTACTGGGAGTTTCAATGTAAATGATTTACACTTCAAATTGGAAACTAGAAATAAAATTAATGGCCATCTGAGTGTAAAATCCATTATCATGATCCACCTGCTACCATACTCCCATGTATATGTGAAACCATGTTAGCAGTGTAAGACACAGTTGAAATAATTATTATTATAATATTATATTGTGACATAAAATTGCTAACTATACAGTACAGGAAATATTGAAATTATAACTACTATAACTCCAAATGTTCTTAATATACAGTTGTATAATGGTGTCCTCAGAGGATTGAAAACTTCCATCCTGCAGGAAGCTCCTTAAGCAGCAGGATAAACAACTCAAAACAGCTTCAGGAAGCTCTTTAAGCAGGAAATCAAACACCTCCAAAGAGCTTCAAGGAGTCCCCCAAACTGACAAAAGTCACTAGGCTCCTCTGTGCAAAAGAAAGGAATAAAAGCTGAGAGTACCTCTCAGATGCAGAAAGATGAGCTACAAAAGAGGAGTTGTGAGATCCTGACTTATAGCATTTCCCCCTTTAAAGTAATGCCCCTGGAAGATCCCCAACCTGTTTTATTTTATTTTTCCCCTGAGCTCTAAAAATACAGCCAGAAAGAAGCTTTTTGTTATGTATAGACAGCTAAAAGCCTTTTTGATCCTGTGCCTTACAGCCAGAGATGCAATAATTGTAGGAAGACCTAAAAGGATATGGAGATAGAGATGAGCTGCAGCTCACTCCACCAAACCCCAGCCCCATCCTCACCAGAAAAGAGCTATAGCCAACTCTCCTCCCAACTCCTCCCAACTCCTCAGCTATCTGTTAAAATCCCCTACAGTTACTGCTTAGGGTCAAACTCCCCTTCCCTGCACAGTGGAAGGAGTTAGTCCTCAGATAGCTGATAATAAAACCTCTGTATTTGGCATCAGGTTTGGTTTTCTCTCGAGTGTTTGGAGTGCTGGCCAGCTGATACTAGACTTGATCAGATGCCCAACTTTGGGGGTTTTACATGTGGGGGGCTCATTTGCCCGTATTTGTACACTCCGCAGTTCTGAGAGACCCCTGCTTAGAGGTAGGATCCTTCCTTTGTCTATGTCTTCGTCTATGTCTTTGTCTATGTCTTTGTCTGCCAGCTGTGTTTGAATTCAGTATTCTAAGTTAAAACTAGTCTGTGCTCAGGAGAACAATGAACTCCTTGTCTAGGATGTAGAGGAGGGCTACTTATAGATGTGTCAGGAGTAACCAACTGCCACCCTTGGAGATATCCCAGGAGATCTGAGGGAGCTCCAGGGATGCCTGGATATCTCCCATCCTGGTGCCAATTCAGACTGTGCTCACTCAACCATCTGTTTCTGTTACTGGGTGCCAAGTGAGAGTGTGCTTACTCAGCCATCTGATTGGGTCTGGGTCTCAGTTATCATAATTTATTGTGTGTATTGTTAGTCTATTTTGAGGCAGGGGCCACCACTGCCTGGCAGCTCTAAAATTCTTAAACTACAAAAGTAAAACCATAAAATTAAATAGAAAAAAATGTCAAACACACACACACACACACACACACACACATACACACACATAGACACACACACTCACACACATACTCACAAAAAAAAAAAAAAAGATATAAAGGCTAAAAAAATACCCCAAAACCCTAAAAAGCCCTAATATTCTTTAAAAAAAAGAAAAGAAAAAAGAAAAAAAAGAGAAGAAAACAGAAAAACACTAAAAATACATTCAATACCGAAAACCAAAAAATCCTCTAGAACACTCTTCTTAAAACCCTACAAAACCCTTAAGAAAAACACTATAATTCTAAAAACTTAAAAATATACAAGATCCCAAAACTGACCCAAAAACTGTTTGTTTGTTTTTGTTTGTTTGTTTGTTTGCTTGTTTTTGGTTTTTTTGAGTTTTGGGGGATTGGGTTTCCGGTTTCTCTGTCTGTCGTGGAGCACACTGTGTAGAAAATGCTAGCCTCGAACTCAGAAATCACTACCTCTGACTCCCATTTAGTGTGATTAAAGGCAGGGCCACTACTTCCTTGTATTCTTAAAGTACTTCAACTTCAAAAACTAAACCTAAAAATTTAAAAAAGAAAAGAAAAAGAAAAAATATACTCTAAAACACACACACAAACATACAGATACACACACACACACACACAAATAAACCTAAAAAAAAAAAAAAGAAAGATAAAACTGTAAAAAAAAATCTTTAAAAACCCCCAAACACTAAAACAATCTAGAATCTTAAATAAACAAACAAACAAACAAACTAAAAATACACTAAAATCTCGAAAACAACAACAAAAAAAAACCAAAAACAATAAACAAAAAACAAACAAACAAACAAACAAAAACTCTAAAACCGCTTCAACAAATCCTACAAAACCCGTATGAAAAAAATAATATTGTAAAAACTAACAAACAAACAAAACAAAAACAAACAAAAAAAAAACACACTTAGACCAAAATGTCCAAAATGTCCCAAAAGTTATTTATTTGTTTGTTTATTTATTTATTCGTTTTTTCTTTCTTTCTATCTCTCTCTATCTTTCTTCTTTTCTTCCTTTCTTCCTTTCTTGCTTTCTTGCTTTCTTCCTTTCTTAATTTCTTTCTTTCTTCCTACCGTCTTTCTTTCCTTCTTCTTCCTTCCTTCCTTCCTTTCCCCCACCCCCTCTCTCTCTCTTTTTCTTTCTTTTTGAATTTTGGAGAATGACTTTCTCTGTCATTCCATTGTCATCCTGGGTGTCACTCCATGCAATAAACTAGCCTCCATCTTAAAAATTCCTTAGTTGTTCATCCCTAGGCTAGTTTTTATAGACAATGGCCCTCATTGCTTGGCAACGTCAAAACCATGAAAAACCAAAGTTAAATCCCACAAATTTTAAATAAATATTCAAGAAAACACATACACACACACAATCCCAATGTGAATTAAAATAAAAAAATAATAATAAATAAAAAATAAATTGCTGAAGGGAAAATAATACCCCCAAATCTTAAAACACAGTAAAATTGTTTAAAAAACTAAAAAAAAAAAAACAAAAACAAAAAAAATACAATGGACATCTGAAAACAAAAAAACCTCAAAAGCACTCTTCTAAAAATCTGGGAAATCAAATGAAGTTAAAGAACTTAAAGAACTATCCTTTCTTTATCTTTCTTTCTTCCTTCCTTCCTTCCTTTCTTTCTTTCTTTCTTTCTTTCTTTCTTTCTTTCTTTCTTTCTTTCTTTCTTTCTTTCTTTTTCTTCCTTCCTTCCTTCCTTCCTTCCTTCCTTCCTTCCTTCCGTCCTTCCCTCTTTTTTCCTTTTCCTTCTCTCTTTCTCACTCTCTATGTATCTATCTATTTATCTTTTCTCTCTGTCTCTGTCTCTGTTTCTCTGTCTCTCTGTCTCTCTGTCTCTCTGTCTATCTCTCTCTGTCTGTCTCTCTCTCTCTCTCTCCCTTTTATTTTCTATATTTTTTAATTTTTATAAACTGGGTTTCTCTGTTTATCCCTGGCTCTATGGGAGATCAATCTCAAGACCAGGCTAGCCTCCAAATAAAAGATCCCCTACCAGTTCACCTTAGGGCTAGCATTTTTATGAAAGGGGCAGCCATTGCCTTCCAACTCTAAAATTATGCACCACCAAAATAAAAACCCTCAATTTTTAAATAAATATTCAAGAATACACCCACAAAAAAAGAACATAAAGAAAACAATGAAATATTAAAATGAATAAATCCTTGAAGTCTAAATGAAACCTGAAAATTACAAAACACTAAAAATTAAAAAAAAAAAACAAAAATAGGAAAAATACACTAGAATTCTGAAAACAAAATAACTCTCTGAAACATCCTTTAAAAACACTTCAAAATCTTAAATAAAACCTCTAAAAATAAAAAAAAGTGCACATCAGACCAAAAATGACCCTGTATCACAATTCTTTTTTTCTTCCTTTTTTCTTTTTTCTTTCCTTCATTCCTTAGTTCCTTTGATCCTTCCTTCATCCCTCACCCCTTCATCCCTCCTTCCCTCTCTTCCTCGCTCTCTCTCTCTCTCATTTTCTTTCTTCCTTACTCTCCCCCTTTATTTCTCTCTGTCTCTATCTCTCTCTCTGTCTGTCTCTGTATCTATCTGTCTGTCTGTCAGTCTGTCTGTCTTTCTGTCTGTCTCTCTGTCTGTCTCTCTCTTTCTCTCTCTGTCTGTCTCTATCTTTCTCTCTCTCTCTCTTTCTCTCTCTCTCTCTCTCTCTCTCTTCCTCTGTTTCTTTCATTGATTTATTTGTAATTTCTTGGAGAGTGGGTTTTTCTGTGTATCCCTCACTGTTCTGGAATTTATTCTGAAGACCAAGGTAGCTGCCAACTAAAAAATCTCTCCTCTCTCTCACTTCCTCTGTTTATTTATTTATTTATTTTTTTAATTTTTAGATTGGGATTTTCTGTGTATCTCTTACTGTCCTCCAGATTCCTTTAGAGATCATGCTGAACTCTTAATAAAAAAAAAAATCACTTACATCTGCCTCTTAATAGCTGGAATTAAAGGCATGGTCAACACTGACTGGCAAAACCAAAACAATGAAAACACAAATATAAAACCCTAATATTTTTGGAAAAAAAGAAACAACAAAAATTAAAACAAGAATTAGAACAACAAAACCATAATAAATATACTAAAATGATAAATAAAATGTTAATTAAAGTATGCATTAAAACTGAAACACTAAAATACACTAACATCATTAAAAAATAATAATGAAAAACAATAAAAGTATACAACAAGCTTGAAATTCAAGAAACTCTAAATCACTAAAGACTCTACAAGATTTTGATATACCCTAGAAATCAGAAAAGAGTACACAAGAATCAGAAATATGCCTAAAATATTTATTTATTTATTATTTATTTATTTATTTATATAATTATTTATCTATATATTTAATTATTTATTTATTTATAATTACTTATTTATTTTATACATTCTGTCTTTCTATCTTTCTTCTTTTCTTTCTATTTTCTTCCTTCCTTTCTTTCCTCTTTCTTTCTTTCTTTCTTTCTTTCTTTCTTTCTTTCTTTCTCTCTATCTTTCTTTCTTTACTTCTTTGTTTCCCTTTCCTCCTTCCATCCTAAATTTATCTCTCTGTCTCTCTTTATTTTTTGTCTTTGTTTTTTCTTTCTATCATTTTCTCACTCTCCTCTCATTCTTTCCTTCTTTCTTTCTTCCTTCATCATTGCTTCATTCCTTCCTTCCTTCCTTCTTTCCTTCCTTCCTCTCACTCTCTCTCACTCTCTTCCTCTTTCATTCATTTCTTTATTTCTTTGTTTCTTTCTGTATTACTTTCTCTAAATCTCTCAACAGATATAAATATAACTAAATGATTGCATGCATCCTATCTGATCACCAGGACAAGGCTGAAGTCAATTAAAGCTTAAATTAAATATCAAACACTTAAATAAATAAAATCATTTTTAAAAAAATATAGAAAACACTAAAAATGCAATAGAAGCTTGAAAAAGAAGAAACTCTAAATCACTTTTCTAAAAATTCTACAAATTCTTTTAAAATACCATAGGAATCTAAAATGAATACAAATGAAGCCGAAATATCCCTAAAATGATTGCTTGCTTATTTATTTACTTATGTAGTTTATTTATTTGTTTGTTTGTTTATTCATTCATTCATTTATTTATTTTAAATAAATTTTGTATATTTTTAAAATTATCTCTTTCTCCCTAAGTTTCTATTTCTGAATCTTACTATCTTTATCCCTTCCTCTCTCTCTCTCTCTCTCTCTCTCTCTCTCTCTCTCTCTCTCTCTCTCTCTCTCTCTCTTTCTCTCTTTCTTTTTTTCTTTCTTTCTTTTTTCTTTCTTTCTCTCTCTCTTCCATCCTTTCTTCCTTCCTTTGTTCCTTCCTTCGTTCCTTCCTTCTTTCTTCCTTCCTTCCTACCATCCTGCCTTCCTTTCTCTCTCCCTCTCTTTCTTTTTCCTTTTTCATTCCTTGTTTTTTTTTGTTTCTCTGTGTGTGTGTGCGTGTGTGTTTGTGTGTGTGTGTGTATTACTTTCTCTCTCTCTCTCTCTCTGTCTCTCTCCTTTCTCTCACTTCCTCTGTTTATTTATTTATTTATTTATTTTAGTTTTTTAGATTGGGATTTTCTGTGTATCTCTTACTGTCCTCCAGATTCCTGTAGATATCATGCTGAACTCTAAATAAAAAAAAAAAAAATCACTTACATCTGCCTCTCAAGAGCTGGAATTAAAGGCATGGTCAACACTGACTGGCAAAACCAAAACAATGAAAACACAATTATAAAACCCTAATATTTTGGAAAAAATGAAACAACAAAAATTACAACAAGAATTAGAACAACAACAAAACCATAATAAATATACTAAAATGTTAAAAAAGTTAATTGAAGTATTCATTTAAACTGAAACACTAAAATACACTAACAACATTAAAAAATAATAATAAAAAACAATAAAAGTACACTACAAGCTTGAAATCCAAGAAACTCTAAATCACTAAAGACTCTACAAAACTTTGAAATACCCTAGAAATCAGAAAAGAATACACAAGAACCCAAAATATATATTTATTTATTTATTTATTTATTTATTTATTTATTTATTTATTTATTTATTCATTTATTCTTTTATTTATTTATTTATAATTATTTATTTTATACATTCTGTCTTTCTATCTTTCTTCCTTTTTTTTATCTTCTTTCCTTTCTTTGTTTTTTCTTTCTTTCTATCTTTCTCTCTTTCTTTCTTTATATCTTTGTTTCCCTTTACTTCTTCCTTCCTTACTTTATCTCTCTGTCTCCCTCTTTCTTTATTTCTTGTCTTTATTTGTTTTTTCCTACTTTTCTATCTTTTCCTCACTCTCCCTTCCTTCCTCCCTTCCTTCTTTCCTTCCTTCCTTCCTTCCTTCCTTCCTTCCTTCCTTCCTTCCTTCCTTCCTTCTTTCCTTCCTTCCTTCCTTCCTTCCTTCCTTCCTATCACTCTCTCTCACTCTCTCTGTCTTTTTTTTCTTTTTCTTTGTTTGTTTGTTCCTTTTTTATTACTTTCTCTCAATTTCTCAACAGATATAACTATTTTGAAATAATCCCATGCATTTCATCTGATCACCCTGGAAAAGGCTGAAGTCAATTAAAGCTTAAATTAAAACTCAAACATTTAAATACACTAAACTCAATAAAAAGAAAAAAAATTAAAAATACAAAAGAATCCTAAAAAAAAAAAGAAACTCTAAATCGCTTTTCTAAGAACCCAACAAACTTTTTTTTAAAATAACATAGAAATCTAAAAAGAATACACATGAAGACAAAATATCCCTAAAACATTTGTTTGTTTGTTCATTGATTTTAATTAATTTTGTATATTTTATGAATTGTGTCTTTTAACTATGTTTTTATCTGTCTCTTTCTCTTTTCCCTTCCTTCCTTCCTTCCTTCCTTCCTTCCTTCCTTTCTTTCTTTCTTTCTTTCTTTCTTTCTTTCTTCCTTCCCTCTCTCTCTCCCTCCATCCCTCCCTCATTTCCTCCCTCCCTTCCCCCCTCCTTTCTTTATTTCTTCTTTCTTTTTTGATTTTTTGTTTATCTCCCCCCCTCTCTCTCTCTCTTTCTCTCTCTCTCACTCTCTTTGTCCCTCCCTCCCTCCCTTCCTCTCTCTCTCTCCTCTCTCTCTCTGTCTCTCTCTGTCTCTCTCTGTCTCTCTCTCTCTCTCTGAGTTTTGGAAACTGTGTTTCTCTGTGTATCAATGGCTGTCTTCTACCTCCCTGTGGAGACCTGTGGAGACCTTGCTTAACTCTACTTAAAAAAAAAAAAGAAAAAAAGAAAAAAAAAAAAAGCACCTACCTTTGTCTCAGAATTGCTGGGATTAAAGTCATGGACCAACTTTGCCTGGCAAACCCAAATGATCAAATCACAAATATAAAACCTTTAATGCTTTTTTAGAAAAAAATCAAGTACAAAACAACAACTGTAGTCTCCCCTCCCCAAGCCTGAAACCTGCATGCTCTGTGGTGGAGTGTGCTGCTCAATTGTTCTGCCTAGCCCACTGCTGGAGCTTGCTGATTTGCTCTTCCAAAGCCGTCACGTGGTCACCCTGCTACTGGACCCCAAGATTATTATTTGGCAGGAATTGGGCCCCCTTCCCCTGCTCCATAACTGCTTGCAGAATAGTAAAATTGAGCTTTCATCAGGATGACTGTCTTAGGTCCATTTTTATCTCATACTCTCAAGCCCTTCTTCTCTTCCAGGTTTTTAAGGTGCCTTTCCAGCCTAGAACCCACACATATGGTCATGTGGGTGGAGACAACATTTGGCGAACCAACACAGGACTGAGAAACGGCAGAGGACATTTGGAAGAAGCACTGCTGGTTTGGATCTCCATAAAAGAAGAAAATAATTAAAGGAAATTCATACCGGAGAAGGTCGGTATGGGCTAAGTTGAAACAGCATTAACCCAAATGCTAATTCACTTAGTTTCAGCAGTGAAGTTTATCAGGGTCTAGGAACTGTTAGGCGATTAGACATAGCTCCCAGAAGCTAAATTTTTAGGCATTAGAAAAGAAAGGATTTATTAAAAAGGAAATTAATGTTCAGGTGAATAAGCCACAGTAAAAAACAAAACAACAACAACAACAAAAAAAAAACAAAAACAAAACTGCATCATGAGGAGGGAGGAAAATGTCCTAAAAAACACAGTTAATTTCAGGAGTGCCATGATTTGTTCTCTCTGGGCCTTATAACAAAAGTAATCTAGCCCCTTTTGTGTGTTGTCTAATGTCTGGTGCACCAATCTGTTCTCAGGTTCAATTCATGTATGTTTGTGTCCAGTCTGTATGAATGAATGTTCTATATTTTATGTTGGATAATAATGATGGTATAAAAAAGTTTATCTGCAAAGCCAAGAGCTGCCACGTGCCTCAACCAGGAATTAGTCATATGGCAAGAGGGTCTCTGCTGGAAAACTGTTCGTTTTAGGAAAAAAGGGCCAGTCTATAATCTCTTAGTTTCAGGGTAAAAAAGGTGATAAATGGTTCGTGATTATTGAATTTGACAAATTATAAAGTGCCCTTTATTCTATGATTGTAGCTACAAAAATTAATATTCTCTGATTGGTCTAAATGTAACTGCTTCATTTGGTGCTTTTTTATTGGAAATGTGTTCTGTGTGTTTTCACAATCAGCTCAAAAGTTGTTGGTTAAGATTAATAATTGTTACATTGCTACAGATAGTCTTAAATTTCATAACTCAACTTCAGAGTTCTTCTAACATATGACATAAGGAAGGCCAAGAGACATGGTCTCTAAAGATATTTCTAGTTTAAATATATATTAATGTGGTTTCTATTCTAAAAACTATAATTTAAGATAAGGTTTAAAGCAATGCCCCTTTATTAAAGCAGTAAAGCTTACATATATTCATAGGTATTAATTGGCAGACAAACTTTGTAATATGATAGTAATGCTTCTAATATTATTGATTTTAAAGATGATAAATTGTTTTAAACGTGGGTTTTGCTTTCCCAAGTTTGTAGATATTATCCTAAGGTTGCAAAAGAGACTTGAAAATTATGGTTAAAACTGCCAGTGTTCCATTGACTGCAGCTTGCAGTTTGATTGCAAATTTAAGATTTTCTACTCACCCATATATTGTTAATTAAAATTATTACAAGAGTAATCATCCTATAATTGTGCTACTACTTCATACAAAACTTAGACAGAGTTATCTAGCTATGTTTGTCTTTATGCATAGATTAGACCCGCATACAATCAGTTTGTGTATAATTGATGCCTGGCAGGAAATTGCAGTTGGGCAATTTTTTCACAACACTAAAGTCAAATAACCTCATTAAAAAATGGGGATCAGAGCTAAACAAAGAATTCTCACCTGAGGAATACCGAATGGCTGAGAAGCACCTGAAAAAATGTTCAGCATCCTTAATGATCAGGGAAAAGCAAATCAAAACAACCCCGACAGTCCATCTCACACAAGTCAAATTGACTGAGATCAAAAATTCAGGTGACAGCAGATGCTGGCAAGGAAGTGGAGAAAGAGGAACACTCCTCCATTGTTTTGGAATTGCAAGCTTGTACAACCACTCTGGAAATCAGTCTGGCGGTTTTTAGAAAATTGGACATGGTACTACCAGAGGATACTGCAATACCTCTCCTGGGCATATATCCAGAATGTTTTCCAATTAGTAAGAAAGAAACATGCTCCACTATGTTTATAGCAGCCTTATTTATAATAGCCAAAAGCTGGAACGAACCCAGATGCTGCTCAATAGAGGAATGGATACCAAAAATGTGGTACATTTACACAATGGAGTACTACAGAGCTATTAAAATGAATGAATTTATGAAATTCCTAGGCAAAAGGTTGGACCTGGAGGAAATTATCCTGAGTGAGGTAACCCAATCACAAAAGAACTCAAATGATATTTTCTCACTGATAAGTGGATATTAGCCCAGAAACTTAGAATACCATAGATATAAGATACAATTTGCAGAACACATGAAACTCAAGAAGAACGAAGACCAAATTGTGGATACTTTGCCCCTTCTTAGAATTGGGAACAAAACATCCATGGAAGGAGTTACAGAGACAAAGTTTGGAGCTGAGACAAAAGGATGGACCATTTAGTGACTGCCATATCTAGGGATCCATCCCATACTCAGCCTCCAAATGCTGACACCATTGCATACACTAGCAAGATTTTGCTGACAGGACCCTGATATAGCTGTCTCTAGTGAGACTACACTGGGGCCTAGCAAACACAGAAGAGGATGTTCACAGTCAGCTATTGGATGGATCACAGAGCCCCAAATGGAGGAGCTAGAGAAAATAGGAAAGGAGCTAAAGGGATCTGCAACCCTATAGGTAGAACAACATTATGAACTAACCAGTTCTCTGGAGCTCTTACTCCAGCTGCATATGTATCAAAAGATGGCCTAGTCGGCCATCACTGGAAAGAGAGCCCCATTGTTCTGGCAAACTTTATTTTACCCAGTACAGGGGAACGCCAGGGCCATGAATTGGGAGTGGGGGGTAGGGGAGTGGGGGGTAGCGAATAGGGGACTTTTGGGTTAGCATTGGAAATGTAAATGAGGAAAATACCTAATAAAAAAAAAGAAAACAATAAATCCTAGACATACACTAAAACCCTGAAAACCTAAAAAGACAAAACCAAACAAACAAAACAAAACAGAACAAAACAAAACAAACAAAACAACAAAAAAACTCTAAAACACTCTTCTAAAAAAACTAAGAACCATTTTAAAAAAATCCCTACTATTCAAAAAAAATAAATAAATAAAAGAAGTCAAAACTGTCGATAAAATACTGTTATTTTAAAATTTCTTTCTTTTTTTCTTTTTTTCTTTGTTTCTTTGTTTCTTTGTTTCTTTCATTCTTTCTCTCTCTTTTGTTCTTTCTTTTCTTTCTTTTTCCTTCCTTCCTCCTTCCTTCCTTTCTCTTTTTCTTCCTTAATCCTTTCTTTCTTTTCTCTCTCTCTCTCTCTCTCTCTCTCTCTCTCTCTCTCTCTCTCTCTCTCTCTCTCTGTTTCTTCCTTTCTTTTCTGTCACTGTTACTTTCTTTTTAACTTCTTTCTCTCTCTGACCTTCCTTTGTTTTTGCTTTTTGTTTTGTTTTGTTTTTTTAGTTTTTTAGAAAGGGTTTCTCTATGTATCATTGGCTGTCCTGGAATGCACTTTGCAGACCAGACTGACCATGAACTCAGAAATCCAAGACCTCTTTCACTAAAGAGTTGAGAAAAAAAGTGTGGATCACCCCTAACTGGCAACCCTAAAATTCTCAAACCCAAAAATAAAACCTTAATTTTTTTTAAATCTATTAAAAAACATTCACACAGAGACACATACAGACACAAATAGTAAAACAATAAAATATAACCCTAAATCAAAAAAAAAAAGAAAAAAAAGACTAAAAAGCTTTAAAAAATTCTAAACATACACTAAATCCCTGAAAAGTCTAAAAGACAAAAAACAAAAAAATACAGGAAAACCAATATTCTAAAACACTCTTCTAAAAACAATAAAAACCATTTTTTAAAAATCCCTATTCTAAAAAAATAAAGCCAATAATGTCGATAAAATACATTTATGTATAAATTTCTTTCTTTTTTCTTTTTTTTATTTGTTTGTAAGTTTCTTTCTTTCTTCCTTTTTTTTCTTTCTTTCATTCATTCTTTCTTTCTTTCTTTCTTTCTTTCTTTCCTTCTGTCTGTCTTGTTTGTTTGTTTCTTTGTTTGTTTTCTTTGTGTGAGGCTGGGTTTCTCTGTGTATACCCTTGAAGTCATGGAAATCAGTCTTTAGACCTATCTGGCCTTGAACTCAGAAATCCACCTGCCTGTGCCTAACCAAGTGTGTGATTGAAGGCATGGAGAACAATGCAGTGGCAACACTAAAACTTTTAAGCCCCCAAAAATATAACCCTAAAAATTAAAAGAAAAAAATACTTAAGTACAAAGAAACACACACACAAAATCAATAAAACAGTAAAATATTGAAAAATGAACTAAACACATTTTCACTTTCTTTCTTTCTTTCTTTCTTTCTTTCTTTCTTTCTTTCTTTCTTTCTTTCTTTCTTTCACTCTTTCTCTCTTTCTTTCTTGTTTTTTTTTTTTATGTGTGTGTGTGTGTGTGTTTTGGAGACTAGAATTTTTGTGTTTACACTGGCAGTCATGGAAATCACTCTGTAGACCAGGCAAGCCTTCAACTTAGAAATCTGCCTGCTTCTGCCTACCAAGTGTAGGATTGAAGGCATCGGTCACCATTGCCTGGAAACACTAAAACTCTTAAAACTGAAAATTAAGACTAAAAATTAAAACAAAACAAATTAAAACTAAACAAAACAAACAAAAAAACACAAAAACACAAAACAAAAACAACTAAAAAAAAATCAAGAACACACAGACACACACAGAGAAGTAAAACAGCAGATCTTTAAAAAAATGAACTAACCCGTAATAAGAACCGAAAATCAAGAAAAAGCCCTAAAATCTTAATAAATTCCCACCATAAGAATTAAACAGATTCTAAAACATTTAATGCCAAAAATCTCTAAAATGCTGTTCTAAACACCCTACACACACACACACACACATATATATACAAACATACATACATATATATACACACATACACATACATATATACACACACACACATATATATATATGTATATGTATGTATATGTATGTGTATGTCTGTGTATGTGTACGTGTATGTGTATATGTCTGTGTATATGTATGTGCTTTTATATATATATATGTGTGTGTGTGAGAGAGTATGTATATGTGTTATATATACATATATATATATATGTATATATATATATACATACATAATGAAGAATCCAAAAATTACCTTTTTTTTTTTTTTTTTTTTAGTTTTTGGAGACACTGTTTCTCTATGTATCCTTGGAGGTCCAGAAATTCACTATGTAGAGTAGCCTGATAATGAACTCAGAATCCAAGACCTCTGTCTCAAAAGGCTGGTATAAAAGATATGGATCACCACTGTCAGGCAACCTTAAAATCCTTAAACCTCAAAATAAAACCTTATTTTTTTTTTGAAAAATGCTCAAGAGCACACACAAGTAAAACCCTAAAATATATCCATAAAGGCCTCCCAAAAAAAACTCTCTAAAATATTAAAAAAAAACTAAACATACACTAAAATCCAACAATCATAAACAAAAACAAAAACTGTACAACAGTCTTGTAAGAACACTTAAAAAATAAAAAACCTAATATTATAAAAAACATAATAAAAAAGAACGCAAAAATTTCCATACATTAAGTTTTTTACTTACAGTCTTCCTTCCATCCTTTCTTCCTTTCTAACTTTCTTCCTACCCTTTCTTTTTTCTTTCTTTCTTTTCTGTAATTTTTTCTTTCTTTCTAACTTTCTCTCTCTCTCTCTCTCTCTCTCTCTCTCTCTCTCTCTCTCTCTCTCTCTCTCTCTCTCTCTCTTTTAGTTTTTTTTTCTTTTAAAGTTTTTTAGACAGGGGTTCTCTTTGTATCCTTGGCTGTCCTGGAACTCACACTGTAGACTAGCCTGACCATGAATTCAGAAATCCAAGACCTCTGCCTCTAAAATGCTGGGATAAAAGGCATGGGTCACCACAGACTGGCAACACTAAAATTCTTAAACTACAAAATAAATTTTATTTTGTTTTTTAAATATTTAAGAACACACACACAGACACACACAAAAAATCATAAAAGAGTAATACATTAAAAACATGAACTAAACTCTAATAAGAACCAAAAATCAAGAAAAAATCCTAAAATTCTTAATAAACAAAGAAAAAAAAACATTGAACAGATAGTAAAAACCTTAAAGACAAAGATTTCCAAAACGTTGTTCTAAAACCCCAAGAAACCCCCCCCAAAAAAACCCTCTATAGTTCCAAATATATATATACACATTCAAGAATCCAAGAATGACCCTGAATGTCTTCCCTCCCCGCTACCCCCGAGTTTTCTTTCTTTCTTTCTTTCTTTCTTTCTTTCTTTCTTTCTTTCTTTCTTTCTTTCTTTCTTTAGTTTTTGGAGACACGGTTTCTCTGTGTATCCTTTGCTGTCTGGAACTCACTCTGTAGACTAGCCTGACCATGAACATGGAAATCCAAGACCTCTGTCTCTAAAGTGCTGGAATAAAACTCATGGGTCATCACTGACAGCAATCCTAAAATCCCTAAACCAACAAAAAAACTAAAATTAAAAAATAAATACTCAAGAACATACACACACACACACACAAATAGTAAAAACCTAAAATATAAACATAAAGGCCTCCAAAAAGCTCTCTAAAATGTTTACAAAACACTAAACATACACTAAAATCCAAAAAAAAAAAAATCCCTAATAATTATACAATGCTCTTCTAAAACCGCTTTAAAAAAATAGTACAAAAGAACCCAAAATTTTCCATACATTTTCTTACTTACAGTCTTTATTCCTTTCTTGCTTCTTCCTTCCTTTCTTTCTTCCTTCCTTCCTATCTTTCTTTCTTCCCTTTCTTTCTTACCTTTTCTTTCTTTCTTTCTTTCTTTCTTTCTTTCTTTCTTTCTTTCTTTCTTTCTTTCTATCTTCCTTCCCTTTTTTCTTCCCTTTCTTTCTTCCTTCCCTTTCTTCTTCCCTTTCTTTCTATCTTCCTTTCTTCCTTTCTTCCTTCCTTCCTTCCTTTCTTTCTTTCTTTCTTTCTTTCTTTCTTTCTTTCTTTCTTTCCTTCCTTCCTTCTTTCCTTCCTTTCTCTTTTTCTTCCTTCCATACTTTTTTCTCATTATTTCTTTTTTCTTTTTTCTTCCTTCCTTCCTTTCTTTCTTTATTTGTTTCTTTCTTTCTCTCCTTCCTTCCTTCTCTCATTCCTTTCTCTTTTTCATTCCTTCCTTACTTTGTCTCTTTCTTTCTTTTTTCTTCCTTCCATTCTTTTATTTTACTCTTTCTTTTCTGTAATTCTTTCTTTCTTTCTTTCTTTCTTTCTTTCTTTCTTTCTTTCTTTCTTTCTAACTTTCTCTCTCTCTCTCTTTCTCTCTCTCTCTCTCTCTCTCTCTCTTAGTTTTTTAGAGTTTTTTTGAATTTTTTACAAAATAAATTTTACTTTTTTTGAAAAATATTCAAGAACACACACACACAAACACACCCATACACACACACAAGTAATAAAACCCTAATAAATAAAAGTAAAGCCAAAAAAATAATCCAAAAACATTTTAAAATATTAACCTCCAAAAAAAAACTATACAACTCTCTTCTAAAAACTCTTTAAAAACCCTAGTATTCATTAAAAAAAAAGAAACAAACTTTTTCATACAGTAAATTTCCTACATACAGTATTTCATTCTTTCTTTCTTTCCAACTTTCTTTCCATCTTTCTTTATTTCTTTAAGCCTGACCATGAACTCAGAAATCCAAGACTCTTTCTCCAAAATGTTGAGATAAAAGGCATGGATCACTCCAGACAGTTGGCAATCCTAAAATTCACAATCCACAAAATAAGACCTTTAAATTTTTTGAAAACTATTCAGGAACACACAGATACACACACACAGACACACACAGACACACACAGACACACACAGACACACACAGACACACACACAGAAACACACACAGTCACAAACACAGATACATACACACACAAATAGTAAAACCATGAAATATAAATATAAAGCAAAAAAAAATAAATAAGTCTCTCTAAAAAGTTTTTTTAAAAACTAACCATACACAAAACCCTTTAAACGAAAGAATAAAAAAAAAGAAAAAAAAAACGGAAAAAAAATACAAGGAAGCCCAATATATGCATACAGTAATTTGTTTCCTCATAAAGTAATTTGTTTCCTCCTTCCTTCCTTTACTTCATTCCTTCTTTCCTTCTTTCCTTCTTTCTTTCTTTCTTTCTTTCTTTCTTTCTTTCTTTCTTTCTTTCTTTCTTTCTCTTTCTTTCTTTTTGACTGTTTTGCACAATGGGTTTCTCTTTGTATCCCTGCCAATACTGGGCATGCCTCTCTAGAGCATGCTAGCCTCGACCTAAGAAATCCAACATTTATTCCTCTCAAATGCTGGGATATAAGGCATGGGCCACCACAGCCTGGCAATCCTGAAACTCTTTTTTTTGTTTGTTTGTTTGTTTGGGTTTTTTGCTTGTTTTGTTTTGTTTTGAAACAGGGTTTCTCTGTGTAGCATTGGCTGTCCTGGAACTCACTTTGTAGACCAGGGTGGCATCGAACTCAGAAATCCTCCTGCTTGTGCCTCCCTAGTGGTGAGATTAAAGGCATGTGCCACCACGCCCTGTAACCATGAAACTCTTAAACTGAACAAATAAAACTTAAAATTTTAAAAAGAAAAGATAAGAAAACTCAAAAACTCACACAAAAAACCCTGAAAAACAAAGATAAAACCTTAAAAACACTTAATAAAACACCCCAAATCCAAAAATACCCTAATATCATTTAAAAAAAAGTACAAACATTAAAAGTGCACTAAAATATTGAAAAACAAAACAAAACAAAACAAAACAAAAAAAAAACCATCTTATAAAAACCCTACAAAAGCCTTAACAAAAACACTAAAATTATAAATAAATAAATAAATAAATAAATAAATAAATAATAACACCAATAATAATAATAATAATAATAATAATAATAATAATAATAATAATAATAATAATAATAATAATAAAACAAGGACACAGTATGAACTTATAAGTCTTTTTGTTTTATTTTGGTTTTTTTTATTTTTGTTTGTTTGTTTTGTTTTGTTTTTGAGATTGGGTTTCTCTGTGTGTCTCTGGTTGTCCTGGACTACCATCTGTAGACCATGCTGGCCTCGAAATCAAAAATCCACCTAAATCTGCCTCCCAAGTGCTGGGATTAATGCATGGGAAACCAATGCCTGGCAATCCTATAACTCTAACTATAAAAATAAAACCTAAACATTTCAAAAAATAATAATAGTGAAATACTCGAAAAATAAATAAATAAATAAATAAATAAATAAATCGAAATAAAAGATAAATCTTAAAAAATTTTTGATTAAAATCCCCAAAATCCTAAAACACCATAAAATTCTAAAAAAAAAAAAACACTAAAAATACATAAAGTACTGAAAACCAAAAATAAAACTCTAAAACACTCCAAAACTAAAACCATAAACATACACTAAAACCCTGAAATCCAAAAAAACTCTAAAGCAATTATCAAAAAGGCCTAAATACCCTTTAAAAAAACGTTAAATTCTAAAATATAAAAATTAATAAAAAGGAAAAACAATACATAGAAAGCCTGATATGTCCAAAGAGTCATCATCTTTTCTTTCTTTCTTTCTTTCTTTCTTTCTTTCTTTCTTTCTTTCTTTCTTTCTTTTCTTCCTTTCTTTGTGTGTGTTTTTGGAGACTGGGATTCTATGTGTGGACAGTGGTAGTCCAGGAAATCACTCTGTAGACCAGGATGGCCTACAACTCAGGAATACACCTGCCTCTGCCTACCAAGTCTTAGATTTTTGGCACAGATCACCACTGCCTCGCAACACTAAAACTCTTAAACCCCCAAAATATAACCCTTTAATTTTTAAAAAATACTCAAGAACGGACACACACACACACACATACACACACACACACACACACACACACAGTCAAATAAAACAGTAAAACATTAAAAAAATGAACTAAACCCTAATCAGAACCGAAAATCAAGAAAAAATCCTAAAATTCTTAATGAACAAAGAGAAAAAAATCACTAAACATATCCTAAAATCCTTAAAGCCAAAGTTCTCAAAAACGTTGTTCTAAAACACCAACAAATCATTTTTTTTTCTTTTTCTTTTTTTTTTTTTTTTTTTTGGTTTTTGGAGACAGGGTTTCTCTGTGTAGCCTTGGCTGTCCTGGCACTCACTTTGTAGACCAGGCAGGCCTCGAACTCAGAAATCCACCTGCCTCTTCCTCCCTAGTGCTGGGACTAAAGGCCTGCGCCACCACTCTAAACATATACTAAAAACCTTAAAGCCAAAGTTCTCAAAAACGTTGTTCTAAAACACCAACAAAAGCCTTTAAAAAAAAAAAACTCTAAAAATCTAAATATGTATATACATATTCAAGAATCCAAGAATGACCTGAGGTTTTTTTTTTTTTTTTTTTTTTTTAGTTTTTTTTTTTCCCCAAATCATTTGAATTGTACATATTAAAAACTGCACGGTTGCCTGGCGTGCTGGCGCATGCCTTTAATCCCAGCACTCGGGAGGCAGAGGCGGGTGGATTTCTGAGTTTGAGGCCAGCCTGGTCTACAGAGTGAGTTCCAGGATCAGCCAGGACTATACAGAGAAACCCTGTCTCAAAAAACAAAACAAACAAAACAAAACAAACAAACAAACAAACAAACAAACAAAAAAACTGCACTGTTACCAACAGCAGTCTTTTGGCAAAATGGACCCTTATTGTGGGTCCAACCAATGCTTCCCCTGCAAAAATCATTGAGTGGTATCCTAATGCAGTTGCTCAACTTGCAATTCGGGGCATTTTTTCTATCTTTTTTTTTTTTTTTTTGAGTGTTTTGCACAATGGGTTTCTCTTTGTATCCCTGCCAATACTGGGCATGCCTCTCTAGAGCATGCTGGCCTCGAACTAAGAAATCCAACACTTATTCCTCTCAAATACTGAGATATAAGGCATGGGCCACAGCAGCCTGGCAATCCTGAAACTCGTTTTTTTTGTTTGTTTGGTTGGTTTTTTTTGTTTGTTTTGTTTTGTTTTGTTTTTATTTGAGACAAGGTTTCTCTTTGTAGCCTAGGCTGTCCTGGAACTCACTTTGTAGACTAGGCTGGCCTCGAACTCAGAAATCCTCCTGCTTGTGCCTCTCTAGTGGTGGGATTAAAGGCGTGTGCCACAATGCCCTGCAATCCTGAAACTCTTAAACTCACCAAATAACACTTTAAATTTTAAAAAGAAAAGATAAGATAAGAAACTCATAAACTCACACAAAAAAACCTGAAAAACAAAGAAAAACCTTAAAAAACACTTAATAAAACACCCCCAATCAAAAAATACCCTAAAATCATTAAAAAAAAAAAAGAACAAACACTAAAAGTGCACTGAAATACTGAAAACAACAAAAAAAAGTCTTATAAAAACCCTACAAAAGCCTTAAAAAAACACTAAAATTATAAATAAATAAATAAATAAATAAATAAATAAATAAATAAATAAATAAATAAAAATAATAAACAAAGACACAATATGAACTTATAAGTCTATTGGTTTTATTTTTTTGTTGTTTTTTGATTGTTTTGTTTTGTTTTGTTTTGTTTTGTTTTGTTTTGTTTTGTTTTGTTTTGTTTTGTTTTGTTTTGTTTTGCTTTGCTTTGCCTTGCCTTGCCTTGCCTTGCCTTGCCTTGCCTTGCTTTGTTTTGTTTTGTTTTGTTTTGTTTTGTTTTGTTTTGTTTTGTTTTGTTTTGTTTTGTTTCGTTTTGTTTTGTTTTTGGAGACTGGGTTTCTCTGTGTATCTCTGGCTGTCCTGGACCACCATCTATAGACCATGCTGGCCTCAAAATCAAAAATCCACCTAACTCTGCCTCCCAAATTCTGGGATTTAATGCATGGGAAACCAATGCCTGTCAATCCTATAACTCTTAACTCTAAAAATAAAACCTAAAAATTTCAAAAAATAATAATAGTGAAAAACTCTAAAAATAAATATATAAATAAATAAAAAATAAAAAAATAATAAATAAATAAATAAATAAATAAATACAAATAAAAGATAAACCATATAATTTTTTTGAAAAAATCCCCAAAATCCTAAACACCATAAAATTCTAAAAAAAAAAGCCAAACACTAAAAATACACTAAAGTACTAAAAACCAAAAATAAAACTCTAAAACACTCCAAAACAAAAACCATAAGTATACACTAAAACCCTGATCCAAAAAAAACCTCTAAAACAATAATCAAAAAGGCCTAAATACCCTTTTAAAAACCCTTAAATTCTAAAAAATAAAAAATAATAAAAAGAAAAAAAATACATAGAAAGCCTGATATGTCCAAAGAGTCATCATCTTTTCTTCCTTCCTTCCTTCCTTTCTCTTTCTTTCTTTCTTTCTTTCTTTCTTTCTTTCTTTCTTTCTTTCTTTCTTTCTTTCCTTCCTTCCTTTTTTCCTTCCTTCCTTCCTTCCTTCCTTCCTTCCTTCCTTCCTTCCTTCCTTCCTTCCTTCCTTCCTTCCTTCCTTCTTTATTCTTTCTTTCTTTCTTTCTTTCTTTCTTTCTTTCTTTCTTTCTTTCTTTCTTTCTTCCTTTCTACCTTTCTTCCTTTCTTTGTGTGTGTTTTTGGAGACTGGGATTCTATGTGTATACCCTGGTAGTCCCAGAAATCACTATTTAGACCAGGATGGCCTACAACTCAGAAATACACCTGCCTCTGCCTACCAAGTCTTAGATTTAAGGCATGGATCACCACTGCCTCGCAACACTAAAACTCTTAAACCCCAAAAATATAAAACTTTAATTTTTAAAAAATAATCAAGAACACACACACACACACAAACACAAACACACACAGACATACACACACACACACACACACACACACACACACAGAAAGAGTCAAATAAAACAGTAAAACATTAAAAAAAGAACTAAACCCTAATAAGAACCGAATATCAAGAAAAAAATCCTAAAATTCTTAATAAACAAAGAAAAAAACAAAACAAAACAAAACATATACTAAAAACCTTAAAGCCTAAGTTCTAAAAAACGTCGTTCTAAAACCCCAACAAAACCCGTAAAAACAAATCTAAAATTCTAAATATATATATATTATTGAGTGGTATCCTAATGCAGTTGCCTCAAATTGCACTTCAGGGGATAAAAGCAGCCATTACTCATTTTGGGAAGGAACCTCATATTCTAATTGTGCCTTATACCTCTGCTCAAGTTCACGTCCTGGCAGCAACAACTAACGATTGGGCAGAATTGGTTGCCTCCTGTTCAGGACAAATTAATAATCATTATTCAAAACATCCAATTTTACAGTTTGCCTAAGCCAAGTCATAGTGTTTCCAGTAGTAACAGCCAAACACCCACTTACAGATAGGGTAGTAGTGTATACTGTTGGATCCAAATCTGGCAGATGTGCATATGTAGTAAATGACCAAGTAACATCTAAACAGTATAATGAGACATCACCCGAGGTTTTAGAGTGTTTGGTGGTTCTAGAGGTCCTTGAAACTTTTCCTGGACCGCCCAATATTGTATCTGATTCCTTATATGTGGTTAATGCAGTTAATACGCTTGAAGTTGCTAGCTTAATTCGACCCTCTGGAAAGCTTGCTCACATTTTTCAGCAAATTCAGTCAGCCCTGTTACATAGAATTCATCTTGTGTGTATTACTCCTGTTAGGGCTTATTCTGGCCTTCCTAGCCCTATGTCTCATGGAAATGACTTGGCAGACAAAGCCACTAGAATCGTGGCTGATGCTCTGTCTGCACAGGCTTTCATAAACTCTTCCACGTGATGGCTGAAACATTATGCTGCCATTTCACTTTAACCAGGAAGGAAGCTCATGACATTGTTACCCAATGTCAAAACTGTTAATTTCTGCCTATTCCTCATGTAGGGATAAACCACAGAGGCATCAGGCCATTACAGGTCTGGCAAAGGGATGTCACTCGTATTTCCTCCTTTGGAAGAAATCAATATTTACATGTTTCCATTGACACCTGCTCTGGTGTTATGTTTGCTACAGCTTTAACAGGTGAGAAAGCCTCTCATGTTATATAGCACTGTTTAGAAGCATGGAGTGCTTGGTGCAAGCCCACAATCCTTAAAACTGATAATCTGCCAGGATATACCTCTGCTGAATTTTAGCAATTTTGTCATCAAATGGATATCACTCACTTGACTGGCCTTCCTTATAACCCTCAAGGACAAGGCATGGTGTAAGGTACCCACCATGCACTCAAGTCTTATTTTATAAAATAAAAGGGGGGAGTTGATGAGACTCTGCCCTCAGGGCCAAGAGTAGCTGTCTCCATGGCACTCTTTACAATTAATTTTTTGAATCTTAATGAGCAAGGTCGCTCTGCAGCCGATCGACATAGCTCAGACCCTGATAGACCAAAAGAAATGGTGAAATGGAAGGATGTGTTATCTGGTCTGTGGGAAGGCCCTGATCATACTTTGTTAAGATCCAGGGGAGCTTTTTGTGTTTTTCAACAGAGTGAAGACAACCCATTTTGGCTTCAGGAATGACTCACCCGCAAAATAGTAATCGAGGATGGTGTGGAAGATGCTGACTTCCCAAGGACTGCTCCTGATCCTGACAATGCTGAACTTGTCTCAGGTTCCTAGTATGATGGGCAAACAGAGATGGGCCATTCTCTCGACTTTCCCTAAATCAATGCCAGTTCGCCATGATGCTATAGTTTTTCCAAAATTCTTTACTACTAATAAAACATTAGATTTACCATATCTACCCTACGATCCCACCCGAGCATCATTAGGAGAAAATCGCTCTTTATTAGAACAGGGTTCTTTATGTCATCAAATTAATGGACCAGGAAAATGTATAAACCTCATATTCCGAGCCTTGGGGATGTTTAATGAGTACCGAGGAGGCTGGGTGAGCACAATCCAAGATACTTCCAAAGCAGATATAACCATTACATATCGGACCTTACGGCAGGAGGCAATTTGGGTCAATGGTACATTTCCACCACATAAGTTTTCAAACAAAGAATGTCCTCCACAACCAAAAATAGCCCTACATTATAGATTGGAAGATGAAGGGCTGATCTTGCCTTGGTCTGATTATCAATCCTCCATCACTCCTTAGGCAGACCAGAGTAAAACCTTTTCCTAATCTCCTAACATGTTGGTTGCCCAGAGAATGAATTTATTATGAAAAAGGGACTTTACATACAGGACTTTACACTGCATCCCTTTCATAGTGGGTGCTTTGTGGAGTCAATGGCAGTTGTACAGATCTCAATCCTTTGATCTTTATCCAGGGAGGAGCAGTTGGAAAGGCTTCTTTTACTGGCATCTCCAGATTTGCTCAGTATTGGGAAATATATTGACTCCCTGGACTCTTATGGATAAACTAATACCAGCGTAGAGATCACTGGGTTCAATAAAACTTTCGTAAACCAGATTAATTACCCACCTATGCCAGTCTGTGTTTACCCCACTTTCTTGTTTATTCTTTCAAATGATTCATTTGAAGTCTGTTTCAATGATTCTTGTTGGATTTCTCAATGCTGGGATGTAACAAAGGACACCCATGCCATGGTGGCATGCATCCCTTGTTGGATCCTTGTTCTGGTGGAAACACCCTCCACTATATCCCTGTTTCGACAAAAAAAGAGATTTTGGCATTACTGCTGCCATAATCATAGCAATTTTAGCCAGTGCAGCTGCTGCTACAGCTGCAGGATACACTATGGCTAGTATGGTTCAGTCAGGCACAAAATTAAATCAGCTTTCAGCAGATCTGACTGATGCCATCACTCTCCTAACTTCTGCTAGTACCAAGTTAAAGGGAGGGCTGATAAATTTGAATCAGTGCCTTGACCTGTCATAGGAACAGATAGGCATCCTGTACCCGATAGTCCAGTTAGGTTGTGAACGAAAGTTGGGTGCTCTGTGTATTACCAGGGTCCAATATGAAAATTTCACTCATTCAGCTAATCTGTCTAGACAGCTTTCCTTGTATCTTGCAGGAAATTTGTCTGAGGGATTCGATGAGAGTCTTGAGGCCCTGAGGGTGGCAGTTTTAAACATCAACTCAATGTGAGTGGACCTGTCATTGACAGAGGGCCTCTCCTCCTGGATTTCATCTGCATTTTCTTATTTTAAGGAATGTTTAGGGGTAGGCTTATTTGGTGTTGCCACCTGCTGTGGAATGTGTTCATGCTCTGGTTTGCAAGCTTAGAACTCAACAAACAAATGACAAGGTTGTGATAGCTCAAGCACTTGCTGCCATTGAGCAAGGGGCCTCCCCCGAAATCTGGCTATCTATGCTCAAGAATTAGTTGACACTGGTGGCTGACCTCTTTTGTAGAGTTTGCCCTAGGTCATTTAGTAGTTAGTGTCACATAGCACTGCAATATCCAGGGACAGGCAACTTTCCTCATGCACAGATCAACCTAAGACACGGGACCCAATTGTGATAGTGTTACCCTATGACAGGAAAGGCTGTGACATTAGAGGATGTGACCTAAGACAGGAGCCACAGCAGATGGGCATAATGACACAGACCTAGTTCAGCCTCATTTTAATAAAATAAAAAGGGGAAGATGTGGAGAACCGTGCTGTGCTCCTAGCAATCGCCATTATAAGATGGTGCTGGTCTCCGCTGTGCCTAATTAGTAAACAAGCCTTATGCGCAAGGGCAAGAGTGAACTCACGCCTAGTCACTGCCCATCTCAGGGCCTAATAATGGGGTGATAGGAAAGCAATGAATCAGGAGGTGACAGGCCACATCAGGTGATGAAACGCCATGGCTGAGGGCTATATAAGCAACGCCATTTTATGGGGTTGGGGTTTTACCTCCTGAAGAAGCAATAAAGCTTTTTGCTGCAGAAGAATACGGTTGTCCGAGTTTGTTCTTGCTGGCGAGAACAATAGTTTGGACATTCTTTCTTTCTTTCTTTCTTTCTTTCTTTCTTTCTTTCTTTCTTTCTTTCTTTCTTTCTTTCTTTCCTTCCTTCCTTCCTTCCTTCCTTCCTTCCTTCCTTCCTTCCTTCCTTCCTTCCTTCCTTCCTTCCTTCCTTCCTTCCTTCCTTCCTTCCTTCCTTCCTTCCTCCTTCCTTCCTTCCTTCCTTCCTTCCTTCCTTCCTTCCTTCCTCCCTCCCTCCCTCCCTTCTTTCCTTCCTTCCTTCCTTTCTTCTTTCTTTCTTTCTGTCTTTCTTTCTTGTTTTGTTTTTTTTTTTATTTTTTTTTGATTTTTTGGACAATGGGTTTCTCTTTGTATCCCTGCCAATACTGTACATGCCTCTGTAGAGCATGCTGGCCTTGAACTAAGAAATCCAATACTTCTTCCTCTCAAGTGCTGGGATTTAAGGCATGGACCACCACTGCCTGGCAACCCTGAAACACTTAAACTCTCGAATTAACATTTAAAATTATATAAAAAAAAATGAAAAGAAAAGAAAAGAAAAGATAACTCAAAAATACAAACAACAAACAAAAAAAAAACCTTGAAGAAAAAAGATAAAACCTTAAAAAAATACTTAATAAAACAACCCAAATCCAAAAACACCCTAAAATCATTAAAAAAAGAAGAAACACTAAAAATGCATTAAAAAACTCGAAACAAAAAACAAGTCTAAAACAGTTTAATAAATCCCTCTAAAAGCCTTAACAAAAACACTAAAACTATAAATAATTAATAATAATAATAATAATAGAACACAAATTGAACTTAAAAGTCTTTTTTTTTTCTTTGTTTGTTTTATTTTGTTTTGTTTTTAGAAACTGGGTTTCTCTGTTTATCTCTGGCTGTCCAAAAGCGCCATCTGTAGACCATGCTGGCCTTGAAATCAAAAATCCACCTAACTGTGCCTCCCAAATGCTGGGATTTAATGCATGGGACACCACTACCTGGTAACCCTAAAGTTCTTAACTCTAAAAATAAATCCTTAATATTAAAATGATAATAATAATAGCCAAAAACTCTAAAAATAAATAAATAAGTAAATAAATAAATAGATAAAAAACTAAACAAATAAATATATAAATACAAATAAAAGATAAATCTTAAAAAAATTTTGAAAAAAAATCCCCAAAATTCTAAAACATTATAAAATTATAAAACAAAACAAAACAAAAAAACAAAAACAAAAACAAACCACTAAAAATACACTAATATACTAAAAACTAAAATTAAACTCTAAAACACTCTTTTAAAAGTCCCTACAAAACCATTTACAAAAACACTAAAAGTCTACAAAAAATTTTACAACAACCCAAAAATAATCTTAAAACTTTTTTGTTTGTTTCCATTTATGTGTTTTTTTTTGTTTTTTTTTTTTTGTTGGTTTATATTTTTGAGTTTTTAGAGACTGGGTTTCTCTGTCTGATCAAGAACTCCCTCTGTAGACCATGCTGGTCTTGAACTCAAAAATCCACCTAACTGTTTCTACAAGGTGCTGGGATTTAAGGCATGGGCAACACTGCCTGGAAACCGTGAAACTCTTAAACCCCAAAAGTAAAACTTTAAAATTAAAAAAGAAGTACCCAAGAACACAAACACAGACAAACATACAAAAAAAAAAAGAAAAGAAAACCCATAAAGAATATTAAACACAAACAAACAAACAAACAAAAACTCTAAAATCCTTTTTAAAAAACAGTAAACATACACTAAAACCCTGAAAACCAAAAAAACTCTAAAACAATCATCAAAAGCCCTAAATACCCTTTTAAAAAACCTTAAATTCTAAAAAATAAAAAATAATAAAAAAAAGTACACAGAAAGCCTGAAATGTCCATAAAGTCTTTATCTTTTCTTTCCTTCTTTTTCTTTCTCTTTCTTTCTTTTTTTCTTTCTTTCTTTCTTTCTTTCTTTCTTTCTTTCTTTCTTTCTCTTTCTTTCTTTCTTTCTTTCTTTCTCTCTCTCTCTCTTTTTCTTTTTTTCTTTCTTTGAGTTTTTGTTTTGTTTTCTTTTGTTTTGTTTTTTGTGACTGAGTTTCACTCTTATAAAAACCCTACAAAACCCTTTAAAAAACTATTATATATATATTATATATATATATTTATAATATATATATATAACCCAAAATGTTCTTTAAAATATTTTTTTTGGTTTGATTTATTTTGTTTTTGGAGACTTGGTTTCTCTGTTTAGCCCTGGCTATCCTGGAACTCACTCTGGAAACCAGGCTAGCCTTGAACTTAAAAGCCCACCTGCCTTTGCCTCCCTAGGACTGGAAATAAAGCCATGGACCACCACTGCCTGGCAAAACTTAAATACTATACCCCAAATGTAAGAACGTAAGATTTTTTTCAGAAACAAACACACACACACACACACACACACACACACACACACACACACACACACACAAAACTAAAAAAAGTAAAACACTAAAAGAAAACCCCGAAGCCTAAAAAACAAACATAAAAACAAACAAACAATCCTAAAACCGGAGACCCACAATTCCCTTAAAAAATAAAAGAAAGAAGGAAAGAGAGAAAACAGAAAAAAAAAAAGGACACTAAAACCAATAAAACTCTACAATAGTCTTCTAAACACACTACTAACCCTTAAAAAGACCGTAAAATTGTACAAAAATACACAAGGAGCCAAAAATTTCACTAAAACTGTTTCATTTCTTTCTTTTCTTTTTCTTTTTTCTTTTCTTTTGTTTTGTTTTTTGTTTTTTGTTTGTTTGTTTGTTTGTTTGCTAACTTTTTTGGTGACTGGGTTTCTCTGAGTATTTCTAGCTGCCCTGGAATTCACTCTGTGGACCATATTGGCCTCGAACTCAAAAATCCACATACCTCTGCCTCCCAAGTGCTGGGATTTATGACATGGCCACCACAGTCTGTCGACACTTAAACTCTTAAACTCCCCAATTAACACTTAAAATTAAAAAAAAAAAAAGAAAGAAAAGAAAACTCAAAAACACATGAAAAAAAAAACATGGAAAAAAAAGATAAAACCTTAAAAAACACATAGTAACACACCAAATCCAAAAACACCCTAAAATCCTTTAAAAAATAAAAATAAAAAACACTAAAAATGCACTAAAATACTCGAAACCAAAAACTCATCTAAAAAAGTCTTATAAAAACCCTACAAAAGCCTTAACAAAAAAGCACTGAAATTATAAATAACAACAACAACAACACAATAATACTAATACTAATACTACTACTACTAATAATAATAATTAATAATAATAATAATAATAAACAAGAACACAAAATGAAACTAATTTTTTTTTGTTTTTCCTTTTTTGTTTTTTGTTTTTTGGTTTATTGTTTTGTTTTGTTTTGTTTTGTTATGTTTTGTTTTGTTTTGGATTTCCCTCTGTAATCCATGCTTACCTCAAATCCTCAAATCCACCTACTTCTGACTCCCAAGGGCTGGGATTTAATGCATGGGAAACCACTGCCTGGAAAACCTCAAAGACTTACTTCTAAATCTAAAACACTCTTCTAAAATCTCTACAAACCCATTTTTAAAAGCTCTAAAATTCTAAATATATATAAATCCCAAAATGAGCCTCATAATATTTTTTTGGTTTCATTCATTCATTCATTCATTCATTCATTCATTCATTTATTTATTTATTTATTTAGGAGACTGGGTTTTTTCTGTATAGCCCTGGCTAACCTGGAACTCACTCTGTAGACCAGGCTGGCCTTGAACTTACAAATCCACCTACCTCTGCCTCCCAAAGCTGGGACTAAAGGCATGGACCATCACTAACTGGCAACGCTGAAACACTTTACCTCCAAAATAAAAAGTTAATTGTTTCTTCAAAAATACGATAAATATATAAATAATAATAATAATAATAATAATAATGATAATAAATAAATGAAGGAAAATACTAAAAGAAAACCCTACAGCCAAAAAACAAACAAACAAAAAACCCGAAAACCTAGGAGACCAAAAAAAAGCAACAATAAAAAACCAATAAAACTCTACATTAGTCTTCTAAACACCCTATTAACCCTTTAAAAAACTCTAAATTTCTACAAAAATACATGGAGCCATAAATTTCACTAAATCTGTTTTCTTTCTTTCTTTCTTTCTTTCTTTCTTTCTTTCTTTCTTTCTTTCTTTCTTTCTGTCTGTCTGTCTGTCTGTCTGTCTGTCTGTCTGTCTGTCTGTCTCTGTCTGTCTGTCTGTCTCTGTCTGTCTTTCTTTCTTTTTCTTTCCTTCGTTCTTATTGGTTTTCTTTCTTTTTTTTTCTTCTTTTTTTTCAAGTTTTTGGAGACTGAGTTTCTCTGTGTACTTCTGGCTGTCCTCAAACTCACTCTGTAGACCGTGCTGCCTTTGACCTTAACACACTCCAACACACATACACACAAAAACA